>NW_026290753.1:425000-464030 GCF_023373465.1 Oncorhynchus keta | reverse complement strand
GTGCGTTTTGTTGCCAACCTATTTTGCTACCTGACAACTTTACGGGTTTCACTTTTTAATTACCGTTCATATATTTATTTTTCCTCAACTTTTTCACTCCGGACGCTTTATCTGGACACGATTCGTCAGGACCTCCAACAGCCGAAGCTAAGTAGTAACATTAACATGATGCCTTCTAATTGCAGCCGCTGTGTTCGCCTTACGGCGAGGATAGCTGTACTGCAAGCCCAGCTTCAGACGCAATCGTTAGGCAAGGGTAATTTCAGTGTAGGAAAGGATGAAACAGCGTCTGTGCCACCAGTAAGTGCAGATAGTAGTATAAATCCCCTGGCACAGTCCCCGCAGCCGGACAACTTTCTCACGGTTTCTGGAAGGAAATGCTGTGGAACGCTCAACCGGTGTCGCTCATTCAGCAGACAGAAACTTTCAACCGGTTTTCCCCATTAAGCAGCGGGTCGGTGTCAGAGGCCGAGTCTTCTCTGGTCTCTACTCCTCCCGTTACGGGGTCTGAGACGCCGAAGCTTCCCACCATTAGCTCTGACAAATTGAAAACTCTAGTTATTGGCGACTCCATTACCCGCAGTATTAGACTTAAAGCGAATCATCCAGCGATCATACACTGTTTACCCGGGGGCAGGGCTACCGACGTTAAGGCTAATCTGAAGATGGTGCTGGCTAAAGCTAAAACTGGCGAGTGTAGAGAGTATAGAGATATTGTTATCCACGTCGGCACCAACGATGTTAGGATGAAACAGTCAGAGATCACCAAGCGCAACATAGCTTCTGCGTGCATATCAGCTAGAAAGATGTGTCGGCATCGAGTGTAATTGTCTCTGGCCCCTCCCAGTTAGGGGGGAGTGATGAGCTCTACAGCAGAGTCTCACAACTCAATCGCTGGTTGAAAACTGTTTTCTGCCCCTCCCAAAAGATAGAATTTGTAGATAATTGGCCCTCTTTCTGGGACTCACCCACAAACAGGACCAAGCCTGACCTGCTGAGGAGTGACGGACTCCATCCTAGCTGGAGGGGTGCTCTCATCTTATCTGCCAACATAGACAGGGCTCTAACTCCTCTAGCTCCACAATGAAATAGGGTGCAGGCCAGGCAGCAGGCTATTAGCCAGCCTGCCAGCATAGTGGAGTCTGCCACTAGCATAGTCAGTGTAGTCAGCTCAGCTATCACCATTGAGACCGTGTCTGTGCCTCGACCTAGGTTGGGCAAAAACTAAACATGGCGGTGTTCGCCTTAGCAATCTCACTAGGATAAAGACCACCTCCATTCCTGTCATTACTGAAAGAGATCATGATACCTCACATCTCAAAATAGGGCTACTTAATGTTAGATCCCTTACTTCAAAGGCAATTATAGTCAATGAACTAATCACTGATCATAATCTTGATGTGATTGGCCTGACTGAAACATGGCTTAAGCCTGATGAATTTACTGTGTTAAATGAGGCCTCACCTCCTGGCTACACTAGTGACCATATCCCCCCGTGCATCCCGCAAAGGCGGAGGTGTTGCTAACATTTACGATAGCAAATTTCAATTTACAAAAAAAAAAATGACGTTTTCGTCTTTTGAGCTTCTAGTCATGAAATCTATGCAGCCTACTCAATCACTTTTATAGCTACTGTTTACAGGCCTCCTGGGCCATATACAGCGTTTCTCACTGAGTTCCCTGAATTCCTATCAGACCTTGTAGTCATTGCAGATAATATTCTAATCTTTGGTGACTTTAATATTCACATGGAAAAGTCCACAGACCCACTCCAAAAGGCTTTTGGAGCCATCATCGACTCAGTGGGTTTTGTCCAACATGTCTCTGGACCCACTCACTGTCACAGTCATACGCTGGACCTAGTTTTGTCCCATGGAATAAATGTTGTGGATCTTAATGTTTTTCCTCATAATCCTGGACTATCGGACCACCATTTTATTACGTTTGCAATTGCAACAAATAATCTGCTCAGACCCCAACCAAGGAACATCAAAAGTCGTGCTATAAATTCACAGACAACACAAAGATTCCTTGATGCCCTTCCAGACTCCCTCTGCCTACCCAAGGACGCCAGAGGACAAAAATCCGTTAACCACCTAACTGAGGATCTCAATTTAACCTTGCGCAATACCCTAGATGCAGTTGCACCCCTAAAAACTAAAAAAATGTCTCATAAGAAACTAGCTCCCTGGTACACAGAAAATACCCGAGCTCTGAAGCAAGCTTCAGAAAATTGGAACGGAAATGGCGCCACACCAAACTGGAAGTCTTCCGACTAGCTTGGAAGGACGGTACCGTGCAGTACCGAAGAGCCCTTACTGCTGCTCGATCGTCCTATTTTTCTAACTTAATTGAGGAAAATAAGAACAATCCGAAATTCCTTTTTGATACTGTGGCAAAGCTAACTAAAAAGCAGCATTCCCCAAGAGAGGATGACTTTCACTTTAGCAGTGATAAATTCATGAACTTCTTTGAGGAAAAGATTATGATTATTAGAAAGCAAATTACGGACTCCTCTTTAAACCTGCGTATTCCTCCAAACCTCAGTTGTCCTGAGTCTGCACAACTCTGCCAGGACCTAGGATCAAGAGACGCTCAAGTGTTTTAGTACTATATCTCTTGACACAATGATGAAAATAATCATGGCCTCTAAACCTTCAAGCTGTATACTGGACCCTATTCCAACTAAACTACTGAAAGAGCTGCTTCCTGTGCTTGGCCCTCTATGTTGAACATAATAAACGGCTCTCTATCCACTGGATGTGTACCAAACTCACTAAAAGTGGCAGTAATAAAGCCTCTCTTGAAAAAGCCAAACCTTGACCCAGAAAATATAAAAACTATCGGCCTATATCGAATCTTCCATTCCTCTCAAAGATTTTAGAGAAGGCTGTTGCGCAGCAACTCACTGCCTTCCTGAAGACAAACAATGTATACGAAATGCTTCAGTCTGGTTTTAGACCCCATCATAGCACTGAGACGGCACTTGTGAAGGTGGTAAATGACATTTTAATGGCATCGGACCGAGCTCTGCATCTGTCCTCGTGCTCCTAGACCTTAGTGCTGCTTTTGATACCATCGATCACCACATTCTTTTGGAGAGATTGGAAACCCAAATTGGTCTACACGGACAAGTTCTGGCCTGGTTTAGATCTTATCTGTCGGAAAGATATCAGTTTGTCTCTGTGAATGGTTTGTCCTCTGACAAATCAACTGTACATTTCGGTGTTCCTCAAGGTTCTGTTTTAGGACCACTATTGTTTTCACTATATATTTTACCTCTTGGGGATGTTATTCGAAAACATAATGTAAACTTTCACTGCTATGCGGATGACACACAGCTGTACATTTCAATGAAACATGGTGAAGCCCCAAAATTGCCCTCGCTAGAAGCATGTGTTTCAGACATAAGGAAGTGGATGGCTGCAAACGTTCTACTATTAAACTCGGACAAAACAGAGATGCTTGTTCTAGGTCCCAAGAAACAAAGAGATCTTCTGTTGAATCTGACAATTAATCTTAATGGTTGTACAGTCGTCTCAAATAAAACTGTGAAGGACCTCGGCGTTACTCTGGACCCTGATCTCTCTTTTGAAGAACATATCAAGACCATTTCGAGGACAGCTTTTTTCCATCTACGTAACATTGCAAAAATCAGAAACTTTCTGTCCAAAAATGATGCAGAAAAATTAATCCATGCTTTTGTCACTTCTAGGTTAGACTACTGCAATGCTCTATTTTCCGGCTACCCGGATAAAGCACTAAATAAACTTCAGTTAGTGCTAAATACGGCTGCTAGAATCCTGACTAGAACCAAAAAATTTGATCATATTACTCCAGTGCTAGCCTCTCTACACTGGCTTCCTGTCAAAGCAAGGGCTGATTTCAAGGTTTTACTGCTAACCTACAAAGCATTACATGGGCTTGCTCCTACCTACCTCTCTGATTTGGTCCTGCCGTACATACCTACACGTACGCTACGGTCACAAGACGCAGGCCTCCTAATTGTCCCTAGAATTTCTAAGCAAACAGCTGGAGGCAGGGCTTTCTCCTATAGAGCTCCATTTTTATGGAACGGTCTGCCTACCCATGTCAGAGACGCAAACTCGGTCTCAACCTTTAAGTCTTTACTGAAGACTCATCTCTTCAGTGGGTCATATGATTGAGTGTAGTCTGGCCCAGGAGTGGGAAGGTGAACGGAAAGGCTCTGGAGCAACGAACCGCCCTTGCTGTCTCTGCCTGGCCGGTTCCCCTCTTTCCACTGGGATTCTCTGCCTCTAACCCTGTTACGGGGGCTGAGTCACTGGCTTGCTGGGCTCTCTCGTGCCGTCCCTGGGGGGGGGTGTGTCACCTGGGTGGGTTGATTCACTGTTGTGGTCGGCCTGTCTGGGTTGCCCCCCCTTGGGTTGTACCGTGGCGGAGATCTTTGTGGGCTATACTCGGCCTTGTCTCAGGATGGTAAGTTGGTGGTTGAAGATATCCCTCTAGTGGTGTGGGGGATGTGCTTTGGCAAAGTGGGTGGGGTTATATCCTTCCTGTTTGGCCCTGTCCGGGGTGTCCTCGGATGGGGCCACAGTGTCTCCTGACCCCTCCTGTCTCAGCCTCCAGTATTTATGCTGCAGTAGTTTATGTGTCGGGGGGCTAGGGTCAGTTTGTTATATCTGGAGTACTTCTCCTGTCCTATTCGGTGTCCTGTGTGAATCTAAGTGTGCGTTCTCTAATTCTCTCCTTCTCTCTTTCTTTCTCTCTCTCGGAGGACCTGAGCCCTAGGACCATGTCCCAGGACTACCTGACATGAGGACTCCTTGCTGTCCCCAGTCCACCTGGCCATGCTCCTGCTCCAGTTTCAACTGACCTGAGCCCTAGGACCGTGCCCCAGGACTACCTGACATGAAGGCTCCTTGCTGTCCCCAGTCCACCTGACTGTGCTGCTGCTCCAGTTTCAACTGTTCTGCCTTATTATTATTCGACCATGCTGGTCATTTATGAACATTTGAACATCTTGGTCATGTTCTGTTATAATCTCTACCCGGCACAGCCAGAAGAGGACTGGCCACCCCACATAGCCCGGTTCCTCTCTAGGTTTCTTCCTAGGTTTTGGCCTTTCTAGGGAGTTTTTCCTAGCCACCGTGCTTTTACACCTGCATTGTTTGCTGTTTGGGGTTTTAGGCTGGGTTTCTGTACAGCACTTTGAGATATCAGCTGATGTACGAAGGGCTATATAAATAAATTTGATTTGATTTTGATTTGATTTAATTACAATTCCTAAAACATACATGTGTCTCATACCATTTTAAAGCTATTCTCGTTGTTAATCCCACCAAAGTGTCCGATTTCAAATAGGCTTTTCAGAAAAGCACTACAAACGATTATGTTAAGGTCTCCACCAAACCACAATAAGCACAGCCATTTTCCAGCAAAATATAGCATTCACAAAAAGCAGAAATAAAGATAAAATGAATCACTAACCTTGAATTATCTTCATCAGATGACACTCATAGGACTTCATGTTACACAATACATGCATGTTTTGTTTGATAAAGTTCATATTTATATTTAAAAAATATGAGTTCACATTGGCGCATTAGATTCACTAGTTCCAAAAACATCAAGTGATTTTGCAAAGCCACATTGTTTCAACAGAAATACTCATCATAAATGTAGATGATAATACAAGTTATACACATGGAATTATAGATATACCTCTCCTTAATGCAATCGCTGTGTCAGATTTCAAAAAAACTTAACGGAAAAAGAAACGCATGCAATAATCTGAGAAGGCGCTCAAAGGTAAAAACACCACAGCCACAAAATGGCGTCAACATAAACAAGAAATTACATGATAAATATTCCCTTACCTTTGATGATCTACATCCGAAAGCACTCCAGGAATCCCAGGTCCACAATAAATGTTTGCTTTGTTCGAAAATGTCCGTTATTATTTATGTCCAAATACCTTCTTTTGTTAGCGCGTTTGGTATACATATCCAAAAGCTAACTCTGGTCAGCGTTATATCGGAAAACAACTTCAAAAAGTGATATTACCGGTCGAAGAAACATTTCAAACTAAGTACAGAATCAATCATTAGGATGTTTTTAACATATAGCTTCAACATATAGTTTCAATAACCGGAGTATTCCTTCTTGTCTACGTGAGCAATGGAACGCAAGTGACTACCATGAGGAAAAAGCGCGATCACAAAATGGCTGTTTGATGGACATCTGATATATTCTGCCCTCATTCACTCCCACAACAACATAGAAGCCTCATTATATTTTCTATTGATGGTTGACATCTAGTGGAACCCCTAGGCAGTGCAACGCCATTCATATCTCAAGGGGATTTCATTGGGGACTGAATACATACAAGCTCAGATTTCTGACTTCCTGTTTTGATTTCAACTCAGGATTTTGCCTGCCAATATGAGTTATGTTGTACTCACAGACATCATTCAAACAGTTTTAGAATCTTCAGAGTTTTCTATCCAATACTAATAATAATATGCAAATATTAGCAACTATGACTGAGGAGCAGGCCGTTTGATATGGGCACCTTTCATCCAAGCTACTCAATACTGCCCCTGCAGCCATAAGAAGTTAATAGGAGAAAGCCCTGCCTCCAGCTGTTTGCTTAGAAATTCTAGGGACAGTAAGGAGGCCTGCATCTTGTGACTGTAGCGTACATGTAGGTATGTACGGCAGGACCAAATCGGAAAGATAGGTAGGAGCAAGCCCTTGTAATGCTTTATAGGTTAGCAGTAAAACATTGAAATCAGTCCTAAACAGGAAGCCTGTGTAGAGAGGCTAACACTGGAGTAATATGATCAAGTTTGGGGGTTCTAGTCAAGATTCTAGCAGCCATCTTTTGCACTAACTGAAGTTTATTTAGTGCTTTATCCGGGTAGCTGGAAAGTAGAGCATTGCAGTAGTCTAACCTAGAAGTGACAAAAGAATGGATACATTTTTCTGCATCATTTTTGGACAGAAGGTTTGATTTTTGCAATGTTACGTAGATGAGAAAAAAGCTGTCCTTGAAACAGTCTTCATATGTTCGTCAAAAGAGAGGTCAGGGTCCAGAGTAACGCCGAGGTCCTTCACAGTTTTATTTGAGACGACTGTACAACCATCAAGATTAATTGTCAGATTGAACAGAATGTCTCTTTGTTTCTTGGGACCTAGAACAAGCATCCCTGTTTTGTTTAAAAAGTAGAAAAGTAGAACATTTGCCGCCATCCACTTCCTTATGTCTGAAGCACAGGCTTCCAGGGAGAGCAATTGTGGGGCTTCACCATGTTTCATCAAAATGTACAGCTGTGTCATCCGCATTGCAGTGAAAGTTAACATTATGTTTATGAATGGCTTCACCAAGAGGTAAAATATATAGTGAAAACAATAGTGGTCCTAAAATGGAGCCTTGAGGAACACCGAAATTTACAGTTGATTTGTCAGAGGACAAGCCACAGAGACAAACTGATATCTTTCCGACAGATAAGATCTAAACCAGGCCAGAACTTGTCCATGTAGACCAATTTGGGTTTCCAATCTCTCCAAAAGAATGTGCTGATCGTTGGTATCAAAAGCAGCACTAAGGTCTAGGAGCACGAGGACAGATGCAGAGCCTCGGTCTGATGACATGAAAGGTCATTTATCACCTTCACAATGTCAGCCTCAGTGCTATGATGGGGTCTTCAGGAAAGCAGTGTTTGTCTTCAGGAAAGCAGTGAGTTGTGGCGCAATAGCTTTTCCAACAAATTTTGAGAGGAATGGGAGATTCGATATAGGCCGATTCGTTTTTTTATATTTTCTTGGTGAAGTTTTGACCTTCTTCAAAAGTGGCTTTATTACTGCCACTTTTAGTGAGTTTGGTACACATCCTGTTGATAGAGAGCCGTTTATTATGTTCAACATAGGAGGGCCAAGCACAGGAAGCTGCTCTTTCAGTAGTTTAGTTGGAATAGGGTCCAGTATGCAGCTTGACGTTTTGGTTATTTTATAATTATTTTTATTTTTTTTCATCAATGTGTCAAGAGATATACTACTAAAAAACGTGAGTGTCCCTTGATCCTAGGTCCTGGCAGAGTTGTGCAGACTCAGGACAACTGAGCTTTGGAGGAATACGCAGATTTAAAGAGTACGTAATTTGCTTTCTGATGATCATGATCTTTTCCTCAAAGAAGTTCATGAATTTATCACTGCTGAAGTGAAAGCCATCCTCTCTTGGGGAATGCTTCTTTTTAGTTAGCTTTGCGACAGTATCAAAAATACATTTGGGATTGTTCTTATTTTCCTCAATTAAGTTGTAAAAACAGGATGATCGAGCAGCAGTGAGGGCTCTTCGGTACTGCACGGTACTGTCTT
The DNA here is from genome assembly GCF_023373465.1 of Oncorhynchus keta. Taxonomy (NCBI): domain Eukaryota; kingdom Metazoa; phylum Chordata; class Actinopteri; order Salmoniformes; family Salmonidae; genus Oncorhynchus; species Oncorhynchus keta. Next base: position 455,672 of record NW_026290753.1, on the reverse strand, counting down.
TCCAAGCTCGTCGGAAGACTTCCAATTTGGTGTAGCACCATTTCCATTCCAATGTTCTGGAAGCTTCAGAGCTCGGGTATTTTCTGTATACCAGGGAGCTAGTTTCTTATGACAAATGTTTTTTTTGTTTTTTGGGTTGCGACAGCATCTAGGGTATTGCGCAAGGTTAAATTGAGTTCCTCAGTTTGGTGGGTAACTGATTGTTGTACTCTGACGTCCTTGGGTAGGTGGAGTGAGTCTGGAAGGGCACCTAGGAATCTTTGGGTTGTCCGAGAATTTATGGCACAACTTTTGGGGTCTGAGCAGATTATTTGTTGCGATTGCAAGCGTAATAAAATGGTGGTCCGATAGTCCAGGATTATGACGAAAAACATTAACCTTTCTAGCGCAGGCGAAACCCCTCAACAACATTCTGCTGAAAAGGCAGCGCACAAAATTCTGAAATACTTTTTAGAAATATGTAACTTTCACACATTAACAAGTCCAAAACAGCAAATGAAAGATAAACATCTTCTAATTTACCCATCGTGTCCGATTTCAAAAATGTTTTACAGCTAAAGCACAACATATGATTATGTTAGGTCATAGCCAAGTCGAAAAAACACACAGCCATTTTCCAGCCAAAGATAAGAGTCACAAAAAGCAGAAATAGAGATCAAATTAATCACTAACCTTTGATGATCTTCATCAGATGACACTCATAGGACATCATGTTACACAATACATGTATGTTTTGTTCGATAATGTGCATATTTATATCCAAAACTCTCCGTTTACATTGGCGCCTTACGTGCAGTAATGTTTTGATTCCAAAACATCCTGTGATTTTGCAGAAATACTCATAATAAACATTGATAAAAGATACAAGTGTTATTCACAGAATTAAAGATAGACTTCTCCTTAATGCAACCACTGTGTCAAAAAAAACGTACGGAAAATGCATAACACACTCTACTCAGCAAACTGGATGCAGTCTATCACAGTGCCATCCGTTTTGTCACTAAAGCACCTTATACCACCCACCACTGCGACTTGTATGCTCTAGTCGGCTGGCCCTCACTACATATTCGTCGCCAGACCCACTGGCTCCAGGTCATCTACAAGTCCATGCTAGGTAAAGCTCCGCCTTATCTCAGTTCACTGGTCACGATGGCAACACCCATCCGTAGCACGCGCTCCAGCAGGTGTATCTCACTGATCATCCCTAAAGCCAACACCTCATTTGGCCGCCTTTCGTTCCAGTACTCTGCTGCCTGTGACTGGAACGAATTGCAAAAATCGCTGAAGTTGGAGACTTTTATCTCCCTCTCCAACTTCAAACATCAGCTATCCGAGCAGCTAACCGATCGCTGCAGCTGTACATAGTCTATAGGTAAATAGCTCACCCTTTTTCACCTACCTCATTCCCATACTGTTTTTATACTGTTTTTATTTATTTACTTTTCTGCTCTTTTGCACACCAATATCTCTACCTGTACATGCCCATCTGATCATTTATCACTCCAGTGTTAATCTGCAAAATTGTATTATTCGCCTACCTCCTCATGCCTTTTGCACACATTGTATATAGACTGCCCATTTTTTTCTACTGTGTTATTGACTTGCTAATTGTTTACTCCATGTGTAACTCTGTGTTGTCTGTTCACACTGCTATGCTTTATCTTGGCCAGGTCGCAGTTGCAAATGAGAACTTGTTCTCAACTAGCCTACCTGGTTAAATAAAGGTGAAATAAAAAAATAAAAAAAAATAATCTCAGAACGGCGCTCAGAAGGAATATCTGCCATTTTGGATTCAACAAAGTTAGAAACAACACCATAAATATTCACTTACCTTTGATGATCTTCATCCGAAGGCACTCCCAGGAATCCCAGTTCGACAATAAATGACTGATTTGTTCCATAAAGTTCCATAAAGTCCATCATTTATGTCCAAATAGCCACTTGTTGTTAGCATTTTCAGCCCAGTAATTTATCTTCATGAGGCGCAGGCACTTCATCCAGACAAAAACCCGAAAGGTTCCGTTACAGTTCTTTAGAAACATGTCAAACGATGTATGGAATCAATCTTTAGGATGTTTTTAACATAAAACATCAATAATGTTCCAACCAGAGAATTCCTTTGTCTTCAGAAAAGCACTGGAACGAGTGGTAACTCTGTCGGGAGCGCGCGTCATGAGACCAAGGCACTCTGCCAGACCACTGACTCAAAGAGGTCTCATGAGCCCCTCCTTTATAGTAGAATCCTCATTCAAGTTTCAAAAGAAGGTTGACATCTTAGTGGAAGCCGAAGGAAGTGCAACCTCATCCATATCTCAATATGCATTCGGTAGGCCAAGCTTTGAAAAACTACAAACCTCAGATGTCCCACTTCCTGGTTGAATTTTTCTCAGGTTTTCGGCTGCCATATGAGTTCTGTTATACTCACAGACATCATTCAAACAGTTTTAGAAACTTCAGAGTGTTTTCTATCCCATACTAATAATAATATGCATATATTAGCATCTGGGACAGAGTAGGAGGCAGTTTAATTTGGGCACGATTTTCATCCGGACGTCAAAATACTGCCCACTAGCCCAAAGATGTTAATGTTACACTCTGGGCACACTATTCATCCAAAAGTGAAAATGCAACCCCCTATCCCAAAAAGGTTAACTTCTTGGCGCACCGATCCCGTTAGCGGGATCATTTTTGTCAACATCCGCTGAATTGCAGAGTGCCAAATTCAAATTAAATTACTACAAATATTTAGTAACATATATTGAAATCACAAGTGCTATATACCAAAACACAGCTTAACTTGTTGTTAATCCACCTGGCGTGTCAGATTTCAAAAAAGCTTTACAGCGAAAGCACACCAAGTGTTTATTTGAGGACAGCTCTCAGTCGACAAAATATTAAAATCAGCTAGCAGCAAAGTAGTTTGGTCACGAAAGTCAGAGAAGCAAAAAGATTAATCGCTTACCTTTGATGATCTTTGTAGGTTTGCACTCACCAGACTCCCAGTTACACAATAAATGTTTGTTTTGTTCAATAAAGACTATTTTTATATCCAAAAACTTTTGCTAAAAAAAACGTATATCCTTTTGGTTGGCACGTTTTGTTGAGTAATCCACAGGCTCGTGCAGGTCACGACGGGCAGACGAAAATTCCAAATAGTGTCCGTAAAGGTTGTAGAAAGATGTCAAACGTTTTTTATAATCAATCTTCAGGTTGTTTTTACAATAAATAATGGTTAATATTTCAACGGGACGGTAGCCTTTTCAATACAAGAGAGAAAGAAAAGGTCTCGTTCCTGTGTCGCGCGCATGAAGACATCTGGGGACACCGTCAGCCATCCACTGACGTGATGTTATCTTTCTCGCTCATGTTTCAGAAGAAAAGCCTGAAACTATGTCTAAAGACTTCACACCATGTGGAAGTCATGGGGAAATTAATCTGGTTGATATCCCTTTAAATGGAGGATAGGCATGCAGTGGAACAGAGAGCTTTCAGAATAACAGCACTTCCTGGTTGGATTTTCTGGTTTTCGCCTGCAAAATCAGTTATGTTATACTCACAGACAATATTTTGATGGTTTTGGAGCTTTAGAGTGTTTTCTATCCAAATCGACCAATTATATGCATATCCTAGCTTCTGGGCCTTAGTAATATGCAGTTTAATTTAGGCACGCTGTTCATCCGGACGTCAAAATACTGCCCCCTAGCCCAAATAGGTTAATGTTACTCCTTAGCTTCGGCTGGTGTAGGTCCTGACGAACCACGTCCAGATAATTATTTTCACCCCGGACGCTTTGAATTAAAAAAGTTGAGCGAGAGAAAAAATATAAATATAAACGGTCATTAAAAAATAAAAACCGTAAAGTTGGCAGGTAGCAAAGTAAGGTTAGCAACAAACCACAACAAACACGTCTGGTTATCATGTCTCTGATGCTGGGACCTATTCAAATAGTAGTCTACTTTACCAGGTACTTTAAACAGCCAGAAGAGGATACATTTTTGGAAAGTAAAAAAAACTACTGAAATATCACATTTACATACGTTTTCAGACCCTTTACTCAGTTCTTTGTTGAAGCACCTTTGGCAGTGATTACAGCATCAAGTCTTCAGGGGTATGACGCTACAAGCTTCGCACATCTGTATTTGGGGAGTTTCTCCCATAATTATTTGCAGAAAGTCTTATGCTCTGTCAGGTTGGATGGGTAGTGTTGCTGCACAGCTATTTTCAGGTCTCTCCTGAGATGTTCGATCGGGTTCAAGTCCGGGCTCTGGCTGGGCCACTCGTCCTCAAGCCACTCCTACATTGTCTTGGCTGTGTGCTTAGGGTCGTTGTTCTGTTGGAAGGTGAACCTTCGCCCCAGTCTGAGGTCCTGAACACTCTGGAGCAGGTTTTCATCAAAGATCCCTACGTTCATCTTTGTCTCAATCCCGTCTAGTCTCCCAGTCCCTGTCGCTGAAAAACATCCCCACAGCATGATGCTGCCACCACCATGCTTCACCATAGGGATGGTGCCAGGTTTACTCCAGACGTGACTCTTGGCATTCAGGCCAAAGAATTCAATATTGGTTTCATCAGACCAGAGAATCTTATTTCTCATGGTCTGAGAGTCTTTAGGTGCCTTTTGGAGAACACCAACCGGGCTGTCATGTGCCTTTTACTGTGGAGTTGCTTCCGTCTGGCCACTCTACCATAAAGGCCTGATTGGTGGAGTGTTACAGAGATAGCAGTCCTTCTGGAAGGATCTCCTGCCTACACAAAGGAACTCCAGAGCTGTCAAAAGTGACCATTGGGTTCTTGGTCACCTCCCTGACCAAGGCCCTTCTCCCCCAATTGCTCAGTTTGGCCGGGCGGCCAGCTCTAGGAAGAGTCCAGCTCTAGTAAGAGTCCAGATCTAGGAAGAGTCCAGCTGTAGGAAGAGTCTTGGTTGTTCGAAACGTCTCTCCACCAGGAGGTGCCAGACACAATCACCAAGGTGGAACACGGGAGCCTCACTGCGGTGACATCATTGAGGACCTTTAAGGTTGCAGTGACACATCCATAACCTAAGCTGAAACCAGATTGCTTGCCAGAGAATGTACTATAGACATAAAGAAAGCCAGTCAGTTGATTATTGACAAGTTTTTCCAACACTTTTAATAAACAGGGCAAAATAGAAATAGGCCTATAACAGTTAGGAACAGCTTGATCTCCCCCTTTAAATAAAGGATACACTGTGGCTGCCTTCCAAGCAATGGGGACCTCCCCAGAGAGGAGAGACGGGTTAAAAAGGTCAGAGATAGGCTTGGTGATGATAGGGGCAGCAACCTTAAAGAAGAAAGCGTCTAAACCATCTGACCCAGATGTTTTTGGGGTCAAGTTTAACCTCTTGAACCTATGGGGGCGCTATTTCATTATTGGATAAAAAACGTGCCCGTTTTAAGCGCAATATTTTGTCACAAAAAGATGCTCGACTATGCATATAATTGACAGCTTTGGAAAGAAAACACTCTGACGTTTCCAAAACGGCAAAGATATTATCTGTGAGTGCCACAGAACTGATGCTACAGGCGAAACCAAGATGAAACTTCAAACAGGAAATGAGCAGAATTTTTGAGGCTCTGTTTTCCATTGTCTCCTTATATGGCTGTGAATGCGCCAGGAATGAGCCTGCCCTTTCTGTCGTTTCCCCAAGGTGTCTGCAGCATTGTGACGTATTTGTAGGCATATCATTGGAAGATTGGCCATAAGAGACTACATTTACCAGGTGCCCGCCCGGTGTCCTTTGTCTAAATTGGTGTGTAATCTTCAGCTGCAGGCATTTTACTATTGGATTCAGAGGAGAAAGCATACTTCCACGAACGATATATCATCGAAGAGATATGTCAAAAACACCTTGAGGATTGATTCTAAACAACGTTTGCCATGTTTCAGTCGATATTATGGAGTTAATTTGGAAAAAAGTTCGCCGTTTTGATGACTGAATTTTCGTTTTTTTTTGGTAGCCAAACGAGATGTACCAAACGGAGCGATTTCTCCTATAAAAATAATATTTTTGGACAAACTGAACATTTGCTATCTAACTGAGAGTCTCCTCATTGAAAACATCCGAAGTTCTTCAAAGGTAAATTATTTTATTTGAATGCTTTTCTTGTTTTTGTGAAAATGTTACCTGCTGAATGCTAATGCTAAATGCTACGCTAGCTATCAATACTGTTACAAAAATGCTTGTTTTGCTATGGTTGAGAAGCATATTTTGAAAATCTGAGATGACAGTGTTGTTAACAAAAGGCTAAGCTTGAGAGCTAGCAGATTTATTTAATTTCATTTGCGATTTTCATGAATAGTTAACGTTGTGTTATGCTAATGAGCTTGTGAATAGATTTACACTCCTGGATACAGGTTTTTTTTCGTAGCTAAACGTGATGAACAAAAGGAGCGATTTCTCCTAAACAAATAATCTTTCAGGAAAAACTGAACATTTGCTATCTAACTGAGAGTCTCCTCATTGAAAACATCCGAAGTTCTTCAAAGGTAAATTATTTTATTTGAATGCTTTTCTGGTTTTTGTGAAAATGTTGCCTGCTGAATGCTAGCGCTAAATGCTATGTTAGCTATCAATACTGTTACACAAATGCTTGTTTTGCTATGATTGAGAAGCATATTTTGAAAATCTGAGATGACAGTGTTTTTAACAAAAGGCTAAGCTTGAGAGCTAGCAGATTTATTTCATTTCTTTTGCGATTTTCATGAATAGTTAACGTTGCGTTATGGTAAATGGGCTTGAGGCTGTAGTCATTATCCCGGATCCGGGATGGCTCGACACAAGAAGTTAAGGAGGTCCTTTAGCACGGACATCTCAAATACTGAGATGTCCATGCAAAATATACATTTAGTGGTACATTTTTCTTTGTGGAATTTTATGTGTGCTTGGGGTTAATTTCATTCTCCAGGAAGAAGCAAACAGGTTTTTGCCTCAAATGTCCTGGTAGTGTGTAAAGTTAACGATGCTGTTGACTTTAAAGCAGCAATCAGCAGTTGAAACAATAACAAATGGTACTCCCCACCACTATTTAGGTAAACATCTGAGGGATGAGGGCTGGAGAAATATAACCACTCTGATTCAAGGACATAGAATCCATGATATCACAGTTTTAACCATGTTTTGAGGATATATAGTTTGTTTACAAACTTAGGGGTAAAACAGGCTTATATTGCTAATGGTTTAAGACAGTTGAACTTGAGGCACTTAGGTTATATTCTAAAATAATCAATGGATACAATACACCCAGTCAGAACTGGCAGCTTCATTAAATAGTACCAGCAAAACACCAGTTTAACGTCAACAGTGAAGAGGCGACTCCAGAATGCTGACCTTCTAGGCAGAGTTGCAAAGACAAAGCCATATCTCAGACTGGCCAATAAAAAGTAAAATATTAAGATGGGCAAAAGAACACAGACACTGGACAGCGGAACACTGCCTAGAAGGCCAGCATTCCGGAGTCTCCTCTTCACTGCAGACGTTGAGACTGGTGTTTTGCGGGAACTATTTAATTAAGCTGCCAGTTGAGGGCTTGTGAGGCATCTGTTTCTCAATCTAGACACACTGTTGTACTTGTCCTCTTGCTCAGTTGTGCACCGGGGCCTCCCACTTCTCTTTCTATTCTGGTTAGAGCCAGTTTGCGCTATTCTGTGAAGAGAGTAGTACACAGCGTTGTACGAGATCTTCAGTTTCTTGGCAATTTCTCGCATGGAATAGCCTTAATTTCTCAGAACAAGAATAGACTGACAAGTTTCAGAAGAAAGGGTCTTTGTTTCTGGCCATTTTGAGCCTGTAATCAAACAAACAATTGCTGATGCTCCAGACACTCAATTATTCTAAAGAAGGACAGTTTTATTGCTTCTTTAATCAGGACAACAGAATTGCAAAATGGTTTTCTAAGGATCAATTAGCCTTTTAAAATGATACACTTGGATTAGCTAACACAACGTGCCATTTGAACACAGGAGTGATGGTTGCTGATAATGGGCCTATGTAGATATTCCATTAAAAGTCATCTGTTTCCAGCTACAATAGTCATTTACAACATTAACAATGTCTACACTGTATTTCGGATCAATTTGATGTTATTTAAATGCACAAAAAATGTGCGTTTCTTTCAAAAACAAAGACATTTCTAAGTGACCGCAAACTTTTGAACAGTAGTGTATATGTTACCAGGTGTTGTGTGATATGTAATAATATTTTTGATGTCACCTATATGTTACCAGGTGCTGGGACATGTAATATTACATGTGATGTCACCTATATGTTGTCCAGGTGCTGGGACATAATTGAGAAGACTGAGATGTTCTGGTGGATCATTAAGACACCAATCCTGGCCTCCATCCTGGTGAGTTGTTCAGCCGCTCCTCAACTTTCAACATTAGCATGAAGGGATTCAACTCCCACTCTGATTCCCTCAGAAGTAGGTGTTAGGGTTATTACTGTGGAGAGAAGAGTGTTTAGTAAAGTACAGTACAGAAAACCCCATCAGAGTTTGGCAACAGATCACACCAGTAGAGTTTAGTTGAGTACAGTACAGACCACACCAGTAGAGTTTTGTAGAGTACAGAACAGACCACACCAGTAGAGTTTTGTAGAGTACAGAACAGACCACACCAGTAGAGTTTGAGGAAGCACAGTTCCCGCTCAGCCCAGTCAAAACTGTTCGCTGCTCTGGCCCCCCAATGGTGGAACAAACTCCCTCACGACGCCAGGACAGCGGAGTCAATCACCACCTTCCGGAGACACCTGAAACCCCACCTCTTTAAGGAATACCTAGGATAGGATAAGTAATCCTTCTCACCCCCCCCCCTCTTTTAAGATTTAGATGCACTATTGTAAAGTGACTGTTCCACTGGATGTCATAAGGTGAATGCACCAATTTGTAAGTCGCTCTGGATAAGAGCGTCTGCTAAATGACTTAAATGTAAATGTAAATGTAATCACACCAGTAGAGTTTAGTTGAGTACAGTACAGACCACACAAGTAGAGTTTTGTAGAGTACAGAACAGATCACACCAGTAGAATTTAGTTGAGTACAGTACAGACCACACCAGTAGAGTTTTGTAGAGTACAGAACAGATCATACCAGTAGAGTTTAGTAAAGTAGAGTACAGACCACACCAGTAGAGTTTAGTTGAGTACAGTACAGACCACACCAGTAGAGTTTTGTAGAGTACAGAACAGATCACACCAGTAGAATTTAGTTGAGTACAGTACAGACCACACCAGTAGAGTTTTGTAGAGTACAGAACAGATCATACCAGTAGAGTTTAGTAAAGTAGAGTACAGTACTGTACAGAACTCACCAGTTTAGTTTAGTCATTTTTATTAGAGTTTAGAAAAAGTAGAGTACAGAACACTCTAGTAGAGTTTAGTAAAGTAGAGTACAGACCACACCAGTAGAGTTTTGTAGAGTACAGAACAGATCATACCAGTAGAGTTTAGTAAAGTAGAGTACAGACCACACCAGTAGAGTTTAGTTGAGTACAGTACAGACCACACCAGTAGAGTTTTGTAGAGTACAGAACAGATCACACCAGTAGAATTTAGTTGAGTACAGTACAGACCACACCAGTAGAGTTTTGTAGAGTACAGAACAGATCATACCAGTAGAGTTTAGTAAAGTAGAGTACAGACCACACCAGTAGAGTTTTGTAGAGTACAGAACAGATCATACCAGTAGAGTTTAGTAAAGTAGAGTACAGACCACACCAGTAGAGTTTAGTTGAGTACAGTACAGACCACACCAGTAGAGTTTTGTAGAGTACAGAACAGATCACACCAGTAGAATTTAGTTGAGTACAGTACAGACCACACCAGTAGAGTTTAGTAGAGTTCAGTACAGACCACACCAGTAGAGTTTAGAACAGAACAGTACAGATCACACCAGTAGAATTTAGTTGAGTACAGTACAGACCACACCAGTAGAGTTTTGTAGAGTACAGAACAGATCATACCAGTAGAGTTTAGTAAAGTAGAGTACAGTACTGTACAGAACTCACCAGTTTAGTTTAGTCATTTTTATTAGAGTTTAGAAAAAGTAGAGTACAGAACACTCTAGTAGAGTTTAGTAAAGTAGAGTACAGACCACACCAGTAGAGTTTTGTAGAGTTCAGTACAGAACACCCGAGTAGAGTTTAATTGAGCACAAAACAGAACACCCGAGTAGAGTTTAATTGAGCACAAAACAGAACAACCGAGTACAGTTTAGTAGAGTACAGTACAGAACACAGCATAAGAGTTTAGTAGAGTACAGTACAAAACACACCAGTAGAGTTTAGTAGAGTTCAGTACAGTCCACACCAGTAGAGTTTAGTAGAGTTCAGTACAGAACACCCGAGTAGAGTTTAATTGAGCACAAAACAGAACAACCGAGTACAGTTTAGTAGAGTACAGTACAGAACACAGCATAAGAGTTTATTGGAGTACAGTACAGATCACACCAGTAGAGTTTCGTAGAGTGCATTAGAGTTCAGTACAGTCCACACCAGTAGAGTTTAGTAGAGTCCAGTACAGACCATACCAGTAGAGTTTAGAACAGAACAGTACAGATCACACCAGTAAAGTTTAGTAGAGTTAAGGACAGACCACCTGAGTATATTTTAGTTGAATACAAAACAGAACATCCGAGTAGAGTTTAGTAGAGTACAGTACTGAACAGAACTCACTAGTAGAGTTTAGTAGAATACATACCAGTAGAGTTTAGTATGATAGAGTACAGTACAGAACTCGACAGCTGAGTTTAGTAGAGTGTAGTACAGAACACACCAGTAGAGCTTAGTAGAGTTTAGAAGAGTAGACTACAGAAAAACAGTCGTGTTTAGTAGAGTGGAATTCAGAACGCACCAATATAATTTATTAGAGTAGAGAACAGACCAAAATAGTTTGTAGAGTCTACTCTACAGAGTAGAGAAGACAAAAGTCCACACAGGGTTCAGTATTATTTAAATATCTCAAAATATCTCTTAATCTCATCCAGATGAACTTCATCCTCTTCATCTGCATCATCAAGATCCTCCGACAGAAGATCAACTGTCCAGACATTGGAAGAAACGAGTCCAACCAGTACTTGTAAGTAGAGCTCTAGTACAACCAGTACTTGTAAGTAGAGCTCTAGTACAACCAGTACTTGTAAGTATGGCTCTATCCAGTACTTGTTAGTATAGATCTAGTTCAACCAGTTCTCGTTAATATTGATCTAACCGGTACTCATTAGTATGTCTCTAGTCTAACCAGTACTCGTTAGCATGCCACTAAATGAAATGGCGCCGGAAGAAATGGCAGCAGTTTTACGTGCGCCCAACCAATTGTGTTATTATGTGGGGGGCGTTATTTATAACTTATTTTGTACATAATGTTTCTGCAACCTCTTACGGCAGAAAAGAGCTTCTGGATATCAGGACAGCGATCACCTTGGAATAGACAAAGGTATTTTTAACAACAAACAAGACTCACATGATATTTTCCAAACACCCGGCAAGGCCGACATCCCAGTTACTCGCAAGAGGAAGCAACGCAGGTACAGAGGACGAAGAGCCGGATGCCTCATCAGGACCCGGAGAAGGCGAGTAGGAAAGCTGCCGTTACCGCCCATATTAATCGCCAACATGCGAATCAATCATCGCACAATAAACTAGACGAGGTACAATCACGAATATCCTACCAACGGGACATCAAAAACTGTAATATCCTATGTTTCACGGAATCGTGGCTGAATGACGACATGGATATTCAGCTTGCGGGATACACGCTGCACCGGCAGGACAGATCAGCACACTCCGGTTAGACGAGGGGGGCGGTCTGTGCATATTTGTAAATAACAGCTGGTGCACGAAATGTAAGGAAGTCTCTAGATTTTGCTCGCCTGAAGTAGAGTATATTGTGATAAATTGCAGGCCACACTACTTGCCTAGAGAGTTCTCAGCTATACTTTTTGTGGCTGTTTATTTACCACCACAGACAGATGCCGACACTAAGACCGCACTCAGTCAGCTGAATAAGGAAATAAGCAAACAGGAAACCACTCATCCAGAGGCGGCACTCATAGTGGCCAGAGACTTTAATGCAGGGAAACTTAAATCAGTTCTACCAAATCTCTATCAACATGTTAAATGTGCAACCAGAGGGAAAATAATTCTAGATCACCTGTACTCCACACACAGAGACACGAACAAAGCTCTCCCTCGCCGTTCATTTGGCAAATCTGACCACAACTCTATCCTCCTGATTCCTGCTTACAACCAAAAATTAAATCAGGAAGCACCAGTGGCTCGGTCTATAAAAAAAGTGGTCAGATGAAGCAGATGCTAAAATAGGACTGTTTTGCAGCTCAGACTGGATTCCGGGATTCTTCCGATGGCATTGAGGAGTACACCACATCAGTCACTGTCTTTATCAATAAGTGCATCAAGGACGTCGTCCCCACAGTGACTGTACGTACATACCCCAACCAGAAGCCATGGATTACAGGCAACATTCGCACTGAGCTAAAGGGTAGAGCTGCCACTTCCAAGGTGCCGGACTCTAACCCACAAGGTTACAAAAAATGCCGCTATGCCGCTATGCTCTGCGACGAACCATCAAACAGACAAAGCGTCAATACAGGTAAGATTGAATCACACCGGCTCTGACACTCGTCGGATGTGGCAGGGCTTTCAAACTATTACAGACTACAAAGGGAAGCTCAGCCGCGAGCTGCCCAGTGACACGAGCCTACCAGATGACCTAAATCACTTCTATGCTGGCTTCGAGGCAAGCAATAGAGGCATGCATGAGAGCATCAGCTGTTCCGGACGACTCACACTCTCCGTAGCCGATGTGTTTAAGACCTTTAAACAGGTCAACATACACAAGGCTGCAGGGCCAGACGGATTACCAGGACGTGTGCTCCGGGCATGTGCTGACCAACTGGCAGGTGTCTTCACTGACATTTTCAACATGTCCCTGATTGAGTCTGTAATACCAACATGTTTCAAGCAGACCACCATAGTCCCTGTGCCCAAGAACACAAAGGCAACCTGACTAAATGACTACAGACCCGTAGCACTCACGCCCGTAGCCATGAAGTGCTTTGAAAGGCTGGTAATGGCTCACATCAACACCATTATCCCAGAAACCCTAGACCCACTCCAATTTGCATACCGCCCAAACAGATCCACAGATGATGCAATCTCTATTGTACTCCACACTGCCCTTTCCCACCTGGACAAAAGGAACACCTATGTGAGAATGCTATTCATTGACTACAGTTCAGCATTCAACACCATAGTACCCTCAAAGCTCATCACAAAGGTTAGGAACCTGGGCCTAAACACCTCCCTCTGCAACTGGATCCTGGACTTCCTGACGGGCCGCCCGATCCTCAACACGGGAGCTCCCCAGGGGTCCGTGCTCAGTCCCCTCCTGTACTCCCTGTTCACCCACGACTGCATGGCGAGGCACGACTCCAACACCATCATTAGGTTTGCAGACGACACAACATTGGTAGGCCTGATCACCAACAACGGCGAGACAGCCTATAGGGAGGAGGTCAGAGACCTGGCCGGGTGGTGCCAGAATAACAATCTATCCCTCAACGTAACCAAGACTAAGGAGATGATTGTGGACTACAGGAAAAGGAGCACCGAGCACGCCCCCATTCTCATTGACAGGGCTGTAGTGGAGCAGGTTGAGAGCTTCAAGTTCCTTGGTGTCCACACCAACAACAAACTAGAATGGTCCAAACACACCAAGACAGTCGTGAAGAGGGCACAACAAAGTCTATTCCCCCTCAGGAAACGAAAAAGTTTTGGCATGGGTCCTGAGATCCTCAAAAGGTTCTACAGCTGCAACATCGAGAGCATCCTGACCGGTTGCATCACTGCCTGGTACGGCAATTGCTCGGCCTACGACCGCAAGGCACTTCAGAGGGTAGTGCGTATGGCCCAGTACATCACTGGGGCAAAGCTGCCTGCCATCCAGGACCTCTACACCAGGCGGTGTCAGAGGAAGGCCCTAAATATTGTAAAAGACACCAGCCACCCCAGTCATAGACTGTTCTCTCTACAACCACATGGCAAGCAGTACCGGAGTGCCAAGTCTAGGACAAAAAGGCTTCTCAACAGTTTTTACCCCCAAGCCATAAGACTCCTGAACAGGTAACCAAATGGTAGACTATTTGCATTGTGTGCCCCCCAACCCCTCTTTTAAGCTGCTGCTTCTCTCTGTTTATCATATATGCATAGTTACTTTAACTATACATTCATGTACATACAACCTCAATTGGGCCGACCAACCAGTGCTCCCGCACATTGGCTAACCAGGCTATCTGCATTGTGTCCCACCACCCGCCAAACCCTCTTATTAAGCTACTGCTACTCTCTATTCATCATATATGCATAGTCACTTTAACCATACCCACATGTACATACTACCTCAATAAGCCTGACTAACAGGTGTGTGTTTATAGCCTTTCTACTGTTATTTTGAAATGTCTTTTTACTGTTGTTTTATTTCTTTACTTACCTACACACACATACCTTATTTTCACACTATTGGTCAGAGACTGTAAGTAAGCATTTCACTGTAAGGTCTACTATTCGGCGCACCTGACAAATAAACTTTTATTTGACTTGACTAGTCCAACCAGTACACGTTAGTATAGCTCAAGTCCAAAAAGTACTCGTTAGTATGGCTCTAGTCCAACAAGTTTTCATAGTATCTGTCAAGATCCACCAGTACTCCTTAGTAAAGCTCTCGCCAGTACTCATTACTATGGCTCTAGTCCAACCAGTACTCGTTAGTATGGCTATAGTCCAACCAGCACTTGTTAGTATGTCTCTACTCTAAGAAGTACTTAGAGTTCACGCTACCACGTTCCCCTAGGGCACCCCCCCCCACGCTCAACTCAAAAGATGGCGCACAGAATGCAAAAATATTCTTAGAAATATATAACCTCCACACATTAACAAGTCCAATAGCTCAAATGAAAGATAAACACCTTGTTCATCTACCCAGCAAGTCAGATTTCTAAAATGTTTTATGGCGAAAACATAGCACATATTTATGTCAAACCACCACCAAAGACACAGCTAATTTGAATAGCCATGTTGAACAAAAGATGCAATCAACAAACGATTAAAAGAAAAATAATTCACTAACCTTTTGAAAATCTTCAACAGATGACAGTAATAGAACATGTTACACAGTACATTTGTGTTTTTTTCAATAATATGCCATTTATATCCATAAATCTCTGTTTACCATGACGCCATGTTCAAAAAAATGCTACTCAAATTATGATAGCGCCGCCAGATAACGTCAGATAACAAGCAATACACATCATAAACTTTGACTAAATATACATGTTCTACATATAGTTAGAAAGATACACTGCTTCTTAATGCAACCGCTGTGTTACATTTATTTTTAACGTTACAGAATTCGTTCACTAGGCAATAATATGAGACGGCGCTCAGACATTAGCAATATGTCTACGCTATGTTGGAGTCCACAGAAACACAAAATTACCACATAAATATTCCCATACCTTTGATGTTCTTCGATCAGAAGACGTGGAAGGAGTCATACTTACCAAAAACTGCGTTTGGCTTTCAAGTCTGTGTCTTTGGGTTATCAAACGCGACAAATTCCGGCTGAAATGCAGCCAAAATTCTAGGGGATGCGCATCAAAACTTCAAAATTACATATTATATGTCGACTAAACTGGTCAAACTAAGTGCAGAATTAAGCTTTAGGATGTTATAAACGTGCAAAACAATTCTCAGCTCGAACAGACAAACTGACATCGTTTGGTGAATCCTGGAACAATGAGAGCTCCAGACGCGACGCGCGCATGAGAGTACATGTATTTTCGCGTGACCCGAAGGTTTTAGCCTGCCAAAGGGTGAGGGAGCGCGCGATTTTCACAATGAAACGCCCCATTGAAAGGAGACATCGCGCTGAAGAGATAGAAACTGTTCCCAGATCCGTAGCTGGTTGGGAAGGGTGGGGGCGATGACGTCAAAGTTGGCCCAAATTTCCTGATGACAAGAGAGAGTTTGGGAGAATGGCTGACCTGAGAGTTCTGCTTTACACACAGACATAATTTGAACGGTTTTAGAAGCTTTATAGTGTTTTCTATTCAATAATAATTATTATATGCATATATTAGCAATTTTGGACAGATTCTTTTTCTGTTTACTATGGGCACGCAATTCCTCCAAAGGGGGCAGTATTCAGCCTAGCCCTAACAGGTTATTAATATAACTCTAGTCCAACCAGTAGTCGTTAGTATTGCTCTTGTCCAAACAGTACACGTTAGTATGAATCTAACCACTACTCGTTAGTATGGCTCTAGTCGTAATAACATAAAGGGAAGGTGATCAAGGTGACGATGAAGTCCAGGTGTGCGCAATGATGGGGAGCAGGTGTGCGCAATGATGGGGAGAAGGTGTGCGTAATGATGGGGAGAAGGTGTGCGTAATGATGGGGAGAAGGTGTGCGTAAATGATGGGGAGAAGGTGTGCGTAATGATGGGGAGAAGGTGTGCGTAATGATGGGGAGAAGGTGTGCGTAATGATGGGGAGAAGGTGTGCGTAATGATGGTTGCCAGGGCCGGGGGTTAGTAGACCTGCGACGTTGAACACTGGCGAGAGGGAGCGGGATAAGCATGACACATATCACAGTTATTTCAAATAGACCCTTCTTTTATATAGCAGAATCATTGCCATGAAGACATGACAAGAGTGAAACTAGTAAACTAATGCTCACTAAAATAAGCTAAGCAGTGGATGGGAGCGCTGCCAGCAGGTTCCACCTTATATATAGCTGTTCTGAGTGTGAGCAACAACCTCTGCTGTTTCCATGCTGCCTCATAACAACACGTACGGAGCATTAAGGCCCCCAGTGGGTGTGTTACCATAAGCAACCACCTCGACTACCAACAAACTCCTCATCAGGAAGCTGATCACGTCAACCAATGCCGACCGACCCCCAGAAACCCAGAACCTCGGAGGCATGGCAAAATGCCTTGATATTATACTGCTGAAATGTAGAGCTCAGCTCCCTGTGATGTAGAGCCCAGCACTCTGTGGTTAAGTGGCTCAACTCACTGTGGTTTAGAGCTCAACTCTTTGTGGTTTAGAGGCTCAGCTCTCAGTGGTTTAGTGGCTCAACTCTCTGTGGTTAAGGGGCTCAACTCTCTGTGGTTTAGAGCTCAACTCTCTGTGGTTTAGTGGCTCAGCTCTCAGTGGTTTAGTGGCTCAACTCTCTGTGGTTTAGAGCTCAACTCACTGTGGTTTAGTGGCTCAACTCTCTGTGGTTAAGGGGCTCAACTCTGGTTTAGAGCTCAGTTCTCTGTGGTTTAGAGCTCAGTTCTCTGTGGTTTAGAGCTCAGTTCTCTCTGTGGTTTAGTGGCTCAGCTGTCTGTGGTTAAGTGACTCAACTCACTGTGGTTTAGTAGCTCAACTCTCTGTGGTTTAATGGATAAAACTCTCTGTGGTTAAGTGGCTCAGCTCTCTGTGGTTTAGTGGCTCAGCTGTCTGTGGTTTAGAAGCTCAGCTCTCTGTGGTTTAGTAGCTCAACTCTCTGTGGTTAAGTGGCTCAACTCTCTGTGGTTTAGAGCTCAACTCTCTGTGGTTTAGAGCTCAACTCTCTGTGGTTTAGAGCTTAGTTCTCTGTGGTTTAGTGGCTCAGCTCTCTGTGGTTGTGGCTCAACTCACTGTGGTTTAGAGCTCAACTCTTTGTGGTTTAGAGGCTCAGCTCTCAGTGGTTTAGTGGCTCAACTCTCTGTGGTTAAGGGGCTCAACTCTCTGTGGTTTAGAGCTCAACTCTCTCTGGTTTAGTGGCTCAGCTCTCAGTGGTTTAGTGGCTCAACTCTCTGTGGTTTAGAGCTCAACTCACTGTGGTTTAGTGGCTCAACTCTCTGTGGTTAAGGGGCTCAACTCTGTGGTTTAGAGCTCAGTTCTCTGTGGTTTAGAGCTCAGTTCTCTGTGGTTTAGAGCTCAGTTCTCTCTGTGGTTTAGTGGCTCAGCTGTCTGTGGTTAAGTGACTCAACTCACTGTGGTTTAGTAGCTCAACTCTCTGTGGTTTAATGGATAAAACACTCTGTGGTTAAGTGGCTCAGCTCTCTGTGGTTTAGTGGCTCAGCTGTCTGTGGTTTAGAAGCTCAGCTGTCTGTGGTTTAGTAGCTCAACTCTCTGTGGTTAAGTGGCTCAACTCTCTATGGTTTAGAGCTCAACTCTCTGTGGTTTAGAGCTCAGTTCTCTGTGGTTTAGAGCTCAGCTTTCTGTGGTTTAGAGGTCAGCTTTCTGTGGTTTAGAGGCTCAGCTCTCTGTGGTTTAGTGGCTCAACTCTCTGTGGTTTAGAGCTCAACTCTCTGTGGCTACTTTTCTTGATATTCTCTTGATGTTCTGTGTAGAAGGATGAATGAGACTGATTAACAACTAGCTACTAGTCATAAAGCTACTTGAAGGCATGAGGCATGGCAAAATGCCTTGACATTATACTGCTGAAATGTAGAGCTTAGCTCCCTGTGATGTAGAGCCCAGCACTCTGTGGTTTAGTGGCTCAACTCTCTGTGGTTTAGTGGATAAAACTCTCTGTGGTTTAGTGGATCAGCTCTCTGTGGTTTAGTGGCTCAGCTCTCTCTGGTTTAGTGGCTCAGATCTCAGTGGTTTAGTGGCTCAACTCTCTGTGGTTAAGTGGCTCAGCTCTCTGTGGTTTAGAGCTCAACTCTCTGTGGTTTAGAGCTCAGTTCTCTGTGGTTTAGAGCTCAACTCTCTGTGGTTAAGTGGCTCAGCTGTCTGTGGTTTATAGGCTCAGCTCTCTCTGGTTAAGTGGCTCAGCTCTCTGTGGTTTAGTGGCTCAACTCACTATGGTTAAGTAGCTCAACTCTCTGTGGTTAAGTAGCTCAACTCTCTGTGGTTTAGAGCTCAACTCTCTGTGGTTTAGAGCTCAGTTCTCTGTGGTTTAGAGCTCAACTCTCTGTGGTTAAGTGGCTCAGCTGTCTGTGGTTTATAGGCTCAGCTCTCTCTGGTTTAGAGCTCAACTCTCTGTGGTTTAGTGGCTCAGCTCTCTCTGGTTAAGTAGCTCAACTCTCTGTGGTTTAGAGCTCAGTTCTCTGTGGTTTAGAGCTCAACTCTCTGTGGTTTAGAGCTCAGTTCTCTGTGGTTTAGAGCTCAGCTTTATGTGGTTTAGAGCTCAGTTCTCTGTGGTTTAGTGGCTCAGTTCTCTGTGGTTTAGAGCTCAGTTCTCTGTGGTTTAGAGCTCAGCTTTCTGTGGTTTAGAGGTCAGCTTTCTGTGGCTACTTTTCTTGATATTCTCTTGATGTTCTGTGTAGAAGGATGAATGAGACTGATTAACAACTAGCTACTAGTCATAAAGCTACTTGAAGTTCTCTTGATGTGTAAAAGGATGAATGAGATTGTTGAATAACTAGGTACTAGTCATAAAGTTACTTCTTGAGTTTCTGTTCTCTTTGTTGTTTTGTGTAGGAGGCTGGCCAAGTCCACCCTGCTGCTGATCCCTCTTTTTGGGATCAACTTCATCGTGTTTGCCTTCATCCCAGAGCAGGTGAACACAGAGCAACGGCTGGTCTTCGACCTCATACTGGGATCATTCCAGGTATGGAACCACTAGGGTTGCAAAATTCAGCTAACTTTCCCCTCAAAATGTTTTTAATTTCCATGGTTTTTCCCAAGATTGAACCAACTCTTCAGGTGTAGTATAGATGTAGTATAGGTATAGTATTGATGCAGTATAGGTGTAGTATAGATGCCATATAAGTGTAGTATAGACGCAGTATAGGTGTAGTATAAGTGTAGTATAGACAAAGTATACGTATAGTAGGTGTAGTATATGTGCAGTATCGATGCAGTATAGGTGTAGTATAGGTGTAGTATAGGCGTAGTATAGGTGTAGTATAGGTGCAGTATAGGCGTAGTATAGGTGTAGTATAGGCGTAGTATAGGTGTAGTATAGGTGTAGTATAGGTGTAGTATAGGTGTAGTATAGATGTGGTATAGGTGCATTACCGGCGTAATATAGGTGTAGTATAGGTATAGTATAGGTGTAGTATAGGCGTAGTATAGGCGTAGTATAGGTGTAGTATAGATGTAGTATAGGTGTAGTATAGGTGTAGTATAGGTGTAGTATAGGTGTAGTATAGGTGTAGTATAGGTGTAGTATAGGTGTAGTATAGATGTGGTATAGGTGCATTACCGGCGTAATATAGGTGTAGTATAGGTATAGTATAGGTGTAGTATAGATGTAGTCGAGGTGTAGTATAGGCACAGTATAGACGTAGTATAGGCGTAGTATAGGTGTAGTATAGATGTAGTATAGGTGTAGTATAGGTGTAGTATAGATGTAGCATAGGTGTAGTATAGATGTGGTATAGGTGTAGTACCGGTGTAGTATAGGTGTAGTATAGATGTAGCATAGGCGCAGTATATGTGTAGTATAGGTGTGATATAGATGCAGTATAGATGTGATATCGATGCAGTATAGGTGTAGTATAGGTGTAGTATAGGTGTAGTATAGGTGCAGTATAGGCGTAGTATAGATGCAGTATAGATGTGATATCGATGCAGTATAGGTGTGATATCGATGCAGTATAGGTGTGATATCGGTGCAGTATAGGTGTAGTATAAGTGTAGTATAGATGCAGTATAAGTGTAGTATAGATGCCGTATAAGTGTAGTATAGATGTAGTATAAGTGTAGTATAGATGTAGTATAAGTGTAGTATACATATAGTAGGTGTAGTATAGATGTAGTATAAGTGTAGTATAGATGGTCCTTCTGTAGCTCAGTTGGTAGAGCATGGCGCTTGTAACGCCAGGGTAGTGGGTTCGATTCCCGGGACCACCCATACGTAGAATGTATGCACACATGACTGTAAGTCGCTTTGGATAAAAGCGTCTGCTAAATGGCATATATTATTATTATTATTTATTATATTAGATGCAGTATAGGTGTAGTATAGATGTAGTATAAGTGTAGTTTAGATGTAGTATAAGTGTAGTATACATATAGTAGGTGTAGTATAGATGTAGTATAAGTGTAGTATAGATGCAGTATATGTGTAGTATAGATGTAGTATAAGTGTAGTATACATATAGTAGGTGTAGTATAGATGCAGTATAAGTGTAGTATAGATGCAGTATAGGTGTAGTATAGATGTAGTATATGTGTAGTATAGATGTAGTATAAGTGTAGTATACATATAGTAGGTGTAGTATAGATGTAGTATATGTGTAGTATAGATGTAGTATAAGTGTAGTATACATATAGTAGGTGTAGTATAGATGCAGTATAAGTGTAGTATAGATGCAGTATAGATGTAGTATAAGTGTAGTATAGATGTAGTATAAGTGTAGTATAGAGGTAGTATAAGTGTAGTATACATATAGTAGGTGTAGTATAGATGCCGTATAAGTGTAGTATAGATGCAGTATATGTGTAGTATAGATGTAGTATAAGTGTAGTATACATATAGTAGGTGTAGTATAGATGCAGTATAAGTGTAGTATAGATGCAGTATAGGTGTAGTATAGATGTAGTATATGTGTAGTATAGATGTAGTATAAGTGTAGTATACATATAGTAGGTGTAGTATAGATGCAGTATAAGTGTAGTATAGATGCAGTATAGGTGTGATATCGATGCAGTATAGGTGTGATATCGGTGCAGTATAGGTGTGATATCGATGCAGTATAGGTGTAGTATAAGTGTAGTATAGATGCAGTATAAGTGTAGTATAGATGCAGTATAGGTGTGATATCGATGCAGTATAGGTGTGATATCGATGCAGTATAGGTGTAGTATAAGTGTAGTATAGATGCAGTATAAGTGTAGTATAGATGCAGTATAGGTGTGATATCGATGCAGTATAGGTGTGATATCGATGCAGTATAGGTGTGATATCGGTGCAGTATAGGTGTAGTATAAGTGTAGTATAGATGCAGTATAAGTGTAGTATAGATGCAGTATAGGTGTAGTATAGATGTAGTATAAGTGTAGTATAGATGTAGTATAAGTGTAGTATACATATAGTAGGTGTAGTATAGATGCAGTATAGGTGTAGTATAGACGCAGTATAGGTGTAGTATAGATGTAGTATAAGTGTAGTATAGATGCAGTATAGATGTAGTATAGATGTAGTATAGACAAAGTATACATATAGTAGGTGCAGTATAGGTGCAGTATAGGTGTAGTATAGGTGTAGTATAGATGCAGTATAGGTGTAGTATAGATGTAGTATAAGTGTAGTATAGATGCTGTATAGGTGTAGTATAGATGTAGTATAAGTGTAGTATAGGTGCAGTATCGGTGCAGTATCGGTGCAGTATAGGTGTAGTATAGGTGTAGTATAGGTGTAGTATAGGTGCAGTATCGGTGCAGTATAGGTGTAGTATAGGTGTAGTATAGGTGTAGTATAGGTGTAGTATAGATGTAGTATAGGTGTAGTATAGATGTAGTATAGGTGTAGTATAGATGCAGTATAGGTGTAGAATAGGCGTAGTATAGGTGTAGTATAGATGTAGTATAGGTGTAGTATAGATGTAGTATAGGTGTAGTATAGATGCAGTATAGGTGTAGTATCGATGCAGTATAGGTGTAGTATCGGTGCAGTATAGGTGTAGTATAGGTGTAGTATAGGTGTAGTATAGATGTAGTATAGACAAAGTATACATATAGTAGGTGTAGTATATGTGCAGTATCGGTGCAGTATAGGTGTAGTATCGGTGCAGTATAGGTGTAGTATAGGTGTAGTATAGGTGCAGTATAGGTGTAGTATAGGTGTAGTATAGGTGTAGTATAGGTGTAGTATAGGTGTAGTATAGATGTAGTATAGACAAAGTATACATATAGTAGGTGTAGTATATGTGCAGTATCGGTGCAGTATAGGTGTAGTATCGGTGCAGTATAGGTGTAGTATAGGTGTAGTATAGGTGCAGTATAGGTGTAGTATAGGTGTAGTATAGGTGTAGTATAGGTGTAGTATAGGTGTAGTATAGATGTAGTATAGGTGTAGTATAGGTGTAGTATAGATGTAGTATAGACAAAGTATACATATAGTAGGTGTAGTATATGTGCAGTATCGGTGCAGTATAGGTGTAGTATAGGTGTAGTATAGGTGTAGTATAGGTGTAGTATAGGTGTAGTATAGATGTAGTATAGACAAAGTATACATATAGTAGGTGTAGTATATGTGCAGTATCGGTGTAGTATCGGTGTAGTATCGGTGCAGTATAGGTGTAGTATAGGTGTAGTATAGGTGTAGTATAGGTGTAGTATAGGTGTAGTATAGGTGTAGTATAGATGTAGTATAGACAAAGTATACATATAGTAGGTGTAGTATATGTGCAGTATCGGTGCAGTATAGGTGTAGTATCGGTGCAGTATAGGTGTAGTACAGGTGTAGTATAGGTGTAGTATCGGTGTAGTATCGATGCAGTATAGGTGTAGTATCGGTGCAGTATAGGTGTAGTATAGGTGTAGTATAGGTGTAGTATAGGTGTAGTATATATGTAGTATAGGTGTAGTATAGGTGTAGTATAGACAAAGTATACATATAGTAGGTGTAGTATATGTGCAGTATCGGTGCAGTATAGGTGTAGTATAGGTGTAGTATCGGTGTAGTATAGGTGTAGTATAGGTGTAGTATCGGTGTAGTATAGGTGTAGTATAGGTGTAGTATAGGTGCAGTATAGGTGTAGTATAGGCGTAGTATAGGCGTAGTATAGGTGTAGTATAGATGTAGTATAGGTGCAGTATAGGTGTAGTATAGGTGTAGTATAGGCGTAGTATAGGTGTAGTATAGATGTAGTATAGGTGCAGTATAGGTGCAGTATAGGTGTAGTATAGGCGTAGTATAGGCGTAGTATAGGTGTAGTATAGGTGTAGTATAGGCGTAGTATAGGCGTAGTATAGGTGTAGTATAGGTGTAGTATAGATGTAGTATAGGTGCAGTATAGGTGTAGTATAGGCGTAGTATAGGCGTAGTATAGGTGTAGTATAGATGTAGTATAGGTGCAGTATAGGTGCAGTATAGGTGTAGTATAGGCGTAGTATAGGCGTAGTATAGGTGTAGTATAGGTGTAGTATAGGTGTAGTATCGGTGTAGTATAGGTGTAGTATCGGTGTAGTATCGGTGTAGTATAGGTGTAGTATAGGTGTAGTATAGGTGTAGTAGAGGTGTAGTATAGGTGTAGTATAGGTGTAGTATAGGTGTAGTATAGGTGTAGTATAGGTGTAGTATAGGTGCAGTATAGGTGTAGTATAGGTGTAGTATAGGTGTAGTATAGGTGTAGTATAGGTGTAGTATAGGTGTAGTATAGGTGTAGTATAGGTGCAGTATAGGTGTAGTATAGGTGTAGTATAGGTGTAGTATAGGTGTAGTATAGGTGTAGTATAGGTGTAGTATAGGTGTAGTATAGGTGTAGTATAGGTGTAGTATAGGTGTAGTATAGGTGTAGTATAGGTGTAGTATAGGTGTAGTATAGGTGCAGTATAGGTGTAGTATAGGTGTAGTATAGGTGTAGTATAGGTGTAGTATAGGTGTAGTATAGATGTAGTATAGACAAAGTATACATATAGTAGGTGTAGTATATGTGCAGTATCGGTGTAGTATAGGTGTAGTATCGGTGCAGTATAGGTGTAGTATAGGTGTAGTATAGGTGTAGTATAGGTGTAGTATAGGTGTAGTATAGGTGTAGTATAGGTGTAGTATAGGTGTAGTATAGGTGCAGTATAGGTGTAGTATCGGTGCAGTATAGGTGTAGTATAGGTGCAGTATAGGTGTAGTATAGGTGTAGTATAGGTGTAGTATATATGTAGTATAGGTGTAGTATAGGTGTAGTATAGGTGTAGTATAGGTGTAGTATAGGTGTAGTATAGGTGTAGTATAGGTGTAGTATAGGTGTAGTATAGGTGTAGTATAGGTGTAGTATAGGTGTAGTATAGGTGTAGTATAGGTGTAGTATAGGTGTAGTATAGGTGTAGTATAGGTGTAGTATAGGGGCTTTTGGGACTCAGTTTAACAGTGAGACTTTACAGTCAGAGATTAACAGTCAGAGACAGTTCATTCAGGTTCCGTGATTAGTTACTCTCGGCAGCCAACACACTCATGGGAGGGATGCTTTTTAAACACTATGGCAGGACTCCAGGCACAATGGACTAGTAATTCAGACCCATTGTTCATGTTTTAAACACTATGGCAGGACTCCAGGCACAATGGACTAGTAATTCAGACCCATTGTTCATGTTTTAAACACTATGGCAGGACTCCCGGCACAATGGACTAGTAATTCAGACCCATTGTTCATGTTTTAAACACTGGCTGTGGTTGTTCTGGTCTATCTGTATAATGGGGAGAGAGAGGGAGCAGTCAGACCTGGCAGCATTGTAGCAGCTTGACTTTAGCTGAGAAACGTCCTCCAGCTTGTTCCTCTTATCTTGTCAATATGACTTCCTTGTTTGGCATCCCTCGCTTTTCTCAGTTTTCTCTCTAGGCCACAGACATGTAATCCTGTTCTGTAAATGAACCAATGCTATGTATTCATGGCAGCAATAGCTCTGTACTCAGTACTTTAATATAGGCTCAGTCATGTATTCCATAGAATCGCCTTGATGCATTACATTTCAGTCACATAGCAGATGCTCTTCTCCAGAGTGATTTAGAGGCGCGATTAGGGTTAATGGCTTTGCTCAACAGCACATCGACAGATCTCACCTAGTCGGCTCTGGGATACGAACCAGCAACCTTTAGGTTACTGGCCCAACCTCTTAACCCCAACCTCTTAACCCCAACCTCTTAACCCCAACCTTTAGGTTACTGGCCCAACCTCTTAACCCCAACCTCTTAACCCCAACCTCTTAACCCCAACCTCTTAACCCCAACCTCTTAACCACTAGGCTACCTGCCGCCCCTCCCCTCTAACCACTAGGCTACCTGCCGCCCCTCCCCTCTAACCACTAGGCTACCTGCCGCCCCTCCCCTCTAACCACTAGGCTACCTGCCGCCCCTCCCCTCTAACCACTAGGCTACCTGCCGCCCCTCCCCTCTAACCACTAGGCTACCTGCCGCCCCTCCCCTCTAACCACTAGGCTACCTGCCGCCCCTCCCCTCTAACCACTAGGCTACCTGCCGCCCCTCCCCTCTAACCACTAGGCTACCTGCCGCCCCTCCCCTCTAACCACTAGGCTACCTGCCGCCCCTCCCCTCTAACCACTAGGCTACCTGCCGCCCCTCCCCTCTAACCACTAGGCTACCTGCCGCCCCTCCCCTCTAACCACTAGGCTACCTGCCTTGTATTGTTATGAACAACAGAATAACAGGGTACACTGGGTTCATGTAACAGACTCTGCTCTCCCCAGGGTTAGGGTGACTATAACAGACAGCTAATGCTCTTTCTGTTCTTCCTTTCCCTAGGGATTTGCGGTTGCTGTTCTCTACTGCTTCTTAAATGGAGAGGTAAGAGCCACCCTGACGTTCGCACACTACTGTTATAAACACACTGCACCTGCTGAACACCGAGTTGACACCCTGAGTTTACATGACGCAGGATTAGGGTGAGGAGGGCAGTGTGTTTAAGGCCCAGTTTCTCAAAAGTGATCTATCTGGATTTCGCCTATTAGATTGAATGCATAGAAATAGAACGGAAGTCAAAGATCTGTCAGTTATATTCATTCTATTTCTCTGCATTATTGTCCTGTTTTGCGGTTGAGTGCTGCAGGGAAAGACCTAGTTAAGCCGCAGGTTTGCCCAAAACAGAGCGACACGTTCTGCTCTTTGTAATCAGAGGGCTGATATAAATACTATGCTGTCAGTCTCTCTTGGCTAAGAGTTGAGGA
Source organism: Oncorhynchus keta (assembly GCF_023373465.1). Taxonomy (NCBI): domain Eukaryota; kingdom Metazoa; phylum Chordata; class Actinopteri; order Salmoniformes; family Salmonidae; genus Oncorhynchus; species Oncorhynchus keta. Next base: position 428,813 of record NW_026290753.1, on the reverse strand, counting down.
GAGACTGACTGCATCACTTCTTATTTTTATAAGAAACATTACTATGTTAAATCCCAAATTGTTTGCATAGTCAACTTACACACAGCTCTGACACACACACTTACCCCACCAGACATGCCACCAGGGGTCTTTTCACAGTCCCCAAATCCAGAACAAATTCAAGAAAGTGTACAGTATTATATTGAGCCATCATTACATGGAACTCCCATCTCATATTGCTCTGCGGTCTCTCCCTCTGTGGTCTTGTCCTCTGCTGTCTCGTCCTCTGCGGTCTCGTCCTCTGTGGTCTCTCCCTCTGTGGTCTCGTCCTCTGTGGTCTCGTTCTCTGTAGTCTCTCCCTCTGTGGTCTCTTCCTCTGTGGTCTCGTCCTCTGTGGTCTCTCCCTCTGTGGTCTCGTCCTCTGGTCTCGTCCTCTGCGGTCTCTCCCTCTGTGGTCTCGTCCTCTGTGGTCTCGTCCTCTGCGGTCTCGTTCTCTGCGGTCTCTCCCTCTGCGGTCTCTCCCTCTGCGGTCTCGTCCTCTGCGGTCTCGTCCTCTGCGGTCTCGTCCTCTTTCGTCTATCCCTCTGCGGTCTCGTCCTCTGCGGTCTCTTCCTCTGCGGTCTCATCCTCTGCGGTCTCGTCCTCTTTCGTCTATCCCTCTGCGGTCTCGTCGCCTGCGGTCTCGTCCTCTGCGGTCTCGTCCTCTGCGGTCTCGTCCTCTGCGGTCTATTCCTCTGCGGTCTCGTCCTCTGCGGTCTCGTCCTCTGCGGTCTCGTCCTCTGCGGTCTATCCCTCTGCGGTCTCGTCCTCTGCGGTCTATTCCTCTGCGGTCTCGTCCTCTGCTGTCTCGTCCTCTTTCGTCTATCCCTCTGTGGTCTCGTCTTCTGCGGTCTCGTCCTCTGCAGTCTCGTCCTCTGCAGTCTCGTCCTCTGCGTTCTCGTCCTCTGCGGTCTCGTCCTCTTTTGTCTATCCCTCTGCGGTCTCTTCCTCTGCAGTCTCGTCCTCTGCGGTCTTGTCCTCTTTCGTCTCTTCCTCTTGCGGTCTCGTCCTCTGCGGTCTCGTCCTCTTTCGTCTATCCCTCTGCGGTCTCGTCCTCTGCGGTCTCATCCTCTGCGGTCTCTTCCTCTGCGGTCTCGTCCTCTGCGGTCTCGTCCTCTTTCGTCTATCCCTCTGCGGTCTCGTCCTCTGCGGTCTCGTCCTCTGCGGTCTCGTCCTCTGCGTTCTCGTCCTCTGCGGTCTCGTCCTCTGCGGTCTCGTCCTCTGCCGTCTCGTCCTCTGCGGTCTCGTCCTCTGCGGTCTCGTCCTCTGCGGTCTCTTCCTCTTTCGTCTATCCCTCTGCGGTCTCGTCCTCTGCGGTCTCGTCCTCTGCGGTCTCGTCCTCTGCGGTCTCGTCCTCTGCGGTCTCGTCCTCTGCGGTCTCGTCCTCTTTCGTCTATCCCTCTGCGGTGTTGTCCTCTGTGGTCTCTTCCTCGGCAGTCTCTTCCTCGTTGGTGTTGTTTGGGACAGATTAGAGACAATAGCCCAGTGTAGACCTGGGACAGATTAGAGATAATAGCCCAGTGTAGACCTGGGACAGATTAGAGATAATAGCCCAGTGTAGACCTGGGACAGATTAGAGATAATAGCCCAGTGTAGACCTGGGACAGATTAGAGATAATAGCCCAGTGTAGACCTGGGACAGATTAGAGATAATAGCCCAGTGTAGACCTGGGACAGATTAGAGATAATAGCCCAGTGTAGACCTGGGACATCTTTTCCTGACAAAATATCCTGTTTAAAACGGGAACGTTTTTTTCCCCAAAAATGACACTACTGTCCCTAGAGGGGTCTGATTAGCTGTTCAGGTGTCCTATAGCTTGGGGGTAGAAGCTGTTAAGAAGCCTTTTGGACCAAGACTTGTTTGCCGTGCGGTAGCAGAGTGAACAGTCTATGACTAGGGTCTATGACTAGTCTATGACTAGGACAATCTTTAAGACCTTCCTGACACTGTCTGGTATAGAGGTCCTGGATGGCAATAAACTTGGCTCAAGTGATATACTGGGCCGTACGCACTACTCTCTGTAGTACCTTGCGGTCGGAGGCCGAGCAGTTGCCATTCCAGGCAGTGATGCAACCAGTCAGGATGCTCTCGATGGTGCAGCTGTAGAACCTTTTGAGGATCTGGGGGCCCATGTCAAACCTTTTCAGTCTCCTGAGGGGGAATAGGCTTTGTCATACCCTCTTAATGACTGTCTTGGTGTGCTTGGACCATGTCAGTTTGTTGGTGATGTGGTTACCAAGGAACTTGAAGCCCTCAACCTGCTCCACTACAGCCTCGTCGATGAGAATGGTGGCGTGCTCGGTCCTCCTTTTCCATGTAGTCCACAATCACCTCCTTTGTATTGATCACGTTGAGGGAGAGGTTGTTGTCCTGGCACCACACAGCCAAGTCTCTGACCTCAATCCTATAGGCTGTCTCATCGTTGTTGATGACCACTGTTGTGTCATCAGCAAACTTGGCTATGCATTCATGAGGGTCCATAGCTTAGTGATGAGCTTTGAGGACACTATGGTGTTGAACGCTGAGCTGTAATCAATGAATAGCATTCTCACATAGTTGTTCCTTTTGTCCAGATGGGAAAGGGCAGTGTGGAGTGCAATAGAGATTGCAACATCTGTGGATCTGTCGGGGCGGTATGTGAATTGGAGTGGGTCTAGGGTTTCTGGGATAATGGTGTTAATGTGAGATATTACCAGCCTTTCAAAGCACTTCATGGCTACAGACGTGAGAGCTACGGGTTTGTAGTCGTTTTATTTTACCTTTTATTTAACCAGGCAAGTCAGTTAATTAAGAACTAATTCTTATTTTCAATGACGGTCTAGGAACAGTGGGTTAACTGGTCTAGGAACAGTGGGTTAACTGGTCTAGGAACAGTGGGTTAACTGGTCTAGGAGCAGTGGGTTAACTGGTCTAGGAACAGGGGGTTAACTGGTCTAGGAACAGTGGGTTAACTGGTCTAGGAACAGTGGGTTAACTGGTCTAGGAGCAGGGTTAACTGGTCTAGGAACAGTGGGGTTAACTGGTCTAGGAACAGTGGGGTTAACTGGTCTAGGAGCAGTGGGTTAACTGGTCTAGGAACAGTGGGTTAACTGGTCTAGGAACAGTGGGTTAACTGGTCTAGGAACAGTGGGTTAACTGGTCTAGGAACAGGGGGTTAACTGGTCTAGGAACAGTGGGTTAACTGGTCTAGGAACAGTGGGTTAACTGGTCTAGGAACAGGGTTAACTGGTCTAGGAACAGTGGGTTAACTGGTCTAGGAACAGTGGGTTAACTGGTCTAGGAACTGTGGGTTAACTGGTCTAGGAACAGTGGGTTAACTGGTCTAGGAACAGTGGGTTAACTGGTCTAGGAACAGTGGGTTAACTGGTCTAGGAACAGTGGGTTAACTGGTCTAGGAACTGTGGGTTAACTGGTCTAGGAACAGTGGGTTAACTGGTCTAGGAACTGTGGGTTAACTGGTCTAGGAACAGTGGGTTAACTGGTCTAGGAACAGTGGGTTAACTGGTCTAGGAACAGTGGGTTAACTGGTCTAGGAACAGTGGGTTAACTGGTCTAGGAACAGTGGGTTAACTGGTCTAGGAACAGTGGGTTAGGGACGACGTCATCGATGCACTTATTAATGACGCCAGTGACTGATGTGCTGTACTCCTCAATGCCATCGGACGAATCACGGAACGTTTTCCAGTCTGTGACCTACAAAACCGTCTTGTAGCTTAGCATCTGCTTTGTCTGACAACTTACTTATTGACAGAGTCACTGGTGCTTCTGGCTTTAATTTGAGCTTGTAAGCAGGA
>NW_026290753.1:200000-420000 GCF_023373465.1 Oncorhynchus keta | reverse complement strand
CATGATGCTTTACCAAACATTACAGCTGCTGACTGGAATACGAAGTCAAATCAATCCCTCACTCCCACTCTCCCTCACTACCACTCTCCTACTCCCTCACTACCACCCTCCCTCACTACCACTCTCCTACTCCCTCACTACCACTCTCCCTCACTACCACTCTCCTACTCTCCCTCACTACCACTCTCCCCCTCTCACTCACTACCACTCTCCTACTCTCCCTCTCTCCCCCTCTCCCTCACTACCACTCTCCCCCTCTCCCTCACTACCACTCTCCTACACTCCCTCTCTCCCCCTCTCCCTCACTACCACTCTCGTACTCTCCCTCTCTCCCCCTCTCCCTCACTACCACTCTCCTACTCTCCCTCTCTCCCCCTCACTACCCCTCTCCTACTCTCCCTCACTCCCTCACTACCACTCTCCTACTCTCCCTCACTCCCTCTCTTCCCCTCTCCCTCACTCCCTCTCTTCCCCTCTCCCTCACTACCACTCTCCTACTCTCCCTCACTCCCTCTCTTCCCCTCTCCCTCACTACCACTCTCCTACTCTCCCTCACTCCCTCCCTCTCTCCCCCTCTCCCTCACTACCACTCTCCCACTCTCCCTCTCTCCCTCACTACCCCTCTCCTACTCTCCCTCACTACCACTCTCCTACTCTCCCTCACTCCCTCTCTCCCTCACTACCACTCTCCTACTCTCCCTCACTACCACTCTCCTACTCTCCCTCACTCCCTCTCTCCCACTCTCCCTCACTACCGCTCTCCTACTCTCCCTCACTCCCTCTCTTCCCCTCTCCCTCACTACCACTCTCCTACTCTCCCTCACTCCCTCTCTTCCCCTCTCCCTCACTACCACTCTCCTACTCTCCCTCACTCCCTCCCTCTCTCCCCCTCTCCCTCACTACCACTCTCCCACTCTCCCTCTCTCCCTCACTACCCCTCTCCTACTCTCCCTCACTACCACTCTCCTACTCTCCCTCACTACCACTCTCCTACTCTCCCTCACTCCCTCTCTCCCTCACTACCACTCTCCTACTCTCCCTCACTACCACTCTCCTACTCTCCCTCACTCCCTCACTCCCCCTCTCCTTCACTACCCCTCTCCTACTCTCCCTCACTCTCCTACTCTCCCTCCCTCTCTCCCCCTCTCCCTCACTACCACTCTCCCACTCTCCCTCTCTCCCTCACTACCCCTCTCCTACTCTCCCTCCCTCCCTCTCTCCCCCTCTCCCTCACTACCACTCTCCCACTCTCCCTCTCTCCCTCACTACCCCTCTCCTACTCTCCCTCACTCTCCTACTCTCCCTCACTACCACTCTCCCACTCTCCGTCTCTCCCTCACTACCACTCTCCTACTCTCCCTCACTCCCTCTCTCCCCTCTCCCTCACTACCACTCTCTACCACTCTGTTAGCTAGTATAGTTTGCTGTTATAGTTAGTGTTAGCTAGTATAGCTAGCTGTTAGTGTTAGCTTGTTTAACTAGCTGTTAGGGTTAGTGTTAGCCAGTATAGTTCGCTGTTATAGTTAGTGTTAGCTAGTATAGCTAGCTGTTAGTGTTAGCTTGTTTAACTAGCTGTTAGGGTTAGTGTTAGCTGGTATAGCTAGCCATTAGGGTTAGCTGTTAGTGTTAGCTCATACAGCTGGCTGTTATTGTTATTGTTAGCTGGTAAAGCTAGCTGTTAGAGTTAGCTGATATAGCTAGCTGTCAGTTTTAGTGTTAGTTAGTATAGCTAGCTGTTATGGTTAGTGTTAGTTAGTATAGGTAGCTGTTATAGTTAGTGTTAGTAAGTATAGCTAACTGCTAGCTGTTAGGGTAAGTGTCAGCTGATTTAGCTAGTTGTTAGTGTTAGCTAGTATAGATAGCTGTTAGGGTTAGTCTTAGCTGGTATAGTCAGCTGTTATGGTTAGTGTTTTCCAGTATAGTCAGCTGTTATGGTTAGTGTTAGCTAGTATAGCTAGTTGTTAGGGTTAGTGTTAGCTACGGTAGTATAGCTTGCTGTTTGGTTTAGTGTTAGTTGATATAGAGCTGTTAGGGTTAGTGTTGGCTAGTATAGATAGCTGTTAATGTTAGCTAATATATATAGCTGTTAGTGTTAGCTAGTATAGCTAGCTGTTAGTGTTAGCTTGTTTAACTAGCTGTTAGGGTTAATGTTAGCTGGTATAGCTAGCAGTTAGGGTTAGCTGATGTAGCTAGCTTTTAGGGTTACCTGATATATCTAGCTGTTAGATTTAGTGTTAGCTTGTATAGCTAGCTGTTCGGGTTAGGGTTAGTCAGGATAGCTAGCTGTTAGGGTTAGTGTTAGCTGCTATAGCTAGCTGTTAGTGTTAGCTAGTATATCTAGCTGTTAGGGTTATTTGGTCAAACTAGCAGATAGGGTCAGGGTTAGTTGATATTGCTCGCTCTTATGGTTAGGGTTAGCTGATATAGCTAGCTGTTAGGGTTAGTGTTAGCTGGTATATCTAGCTGTTAGGGTTAGTTGGCATAGCTCCTGAGTGGTGCAGCAGTCTAAGGCACTGCATCTCAGTGCTTGAAGCATCACTACAGTCCCTGGTTCTAATCTAGGTTGTATCACAACTGTCCTTGATTGGGAGTCCCATAGGGAGGCGCACCATTGGCCCAGCGTTGGCTGGTGTAGGTTGTCATTGTAAATATGAATTTGTTCTTCAATGACTTGCCTAGTTAAATAAATGTTAAATAAAACATGTTTTGTGTGTGTTAGCTGGTATAGTTAGCTGTTAGGGTTAGCTGATATAGCCAGTTATTAGTGTTAGCTAGTATAGCTAGCTCTTAGTGTTTGGGGAAACTGATGTAGCTAGCGGTTAGGATTAGGTGGTATAGCTAGTTGTTAGGCTTAGTGTTTGCTGGTGGAGCTGGCTACATTTTAATAAAAAGCTTGTTTTTTACATTCCTATGTGAATATTTATGTTCATTTGAAAGGTTTAACATTATGATGGCGATGCTGAAAAAAGATTGAAGCCTCAAATCTCTGTCCCTCACTAGTGTGTGTGTGTGTGTGTGTGTGTGTGTGTGTTTGCAGTCTTTCTAGTGTGATTCAGCTGTGTGTCTCTGCCAAGGTACCTCTTATACGTTCTCATAATCAACAATGTACTTTACTGTGCTCAAAAATATGATATTTTTATCAAAGTGTTTAATTGATCATTTATTTTCAGTTGTTGCTGGCACGGTCATTACGAATGATGTGAAATAATATTGTAAACAGTCCAATAAGACACAGAGTTAACAACTATTTTAATTCTGTAGTAAGTTTTCCAGTATACAACTTGTGTATTCACTTGTGTTTTTAAAAAGGTCATACAATGTTCAACTTGTTGCTAGAGAACTGAATGTTGTTTAACAGAATACGATGATTCTATATCGTCTTTTTGAAATAGATTCTGTTGAGTGCATAATGCATGCAGCACGAGTAACATTATGAAACCGTGTGTACAAGCACCATAACATGCTACGCTCATGTAACTCACTAGGACAACAAGTTGTTATTATCTTGTTATGTTCATGTTAACACACAAAACCACTCTTATTTTTGATGTGCTGTCCTTCTTCATTTCCATGTACATATATAGATGGAAATAGTTTGTTATATTGGCTGAAAACTGAATTTTCCATGAAGGTTTTAAAGTGTTCACCACTCAAGCCATTGCAAATAAAAATATTTAAAGAACCATGTAGGCCTTGTGTCAGACTATTGTTAGGAAATTGTAGTTTTTAAGATGTATTTAGACAACACATAATCACATAATCACACTCCATACCCACTAGGGGAGTTTTTTTAAATCTATGCTCTCAAGGATACTCTGAGGCAATTTCCTGTTTGGAATTGATCAAAAGAAGGACGTGGCTAGCCCTCATTAGGTTTGGGACTTCTTGGTGCCATGTGGTGGAGAGGGAGAAATGGTTGTTTGGTGTGCAGCTAGCCTAGTGGTTAAGAGCGTTGGGCCAGTCACTGAAAGGGTGCTAGTTTGAATCCCGTAGCCAAAGAGGTGACAAAATCTGTCGATGTACCCTGTAAATCGCTCTGGATAAGACAACTGATAGACCAAACAACGCTGGAGCTGTCTGGCTCAGATGGTCAATGCTGTTTTTTAAACTTGCTCCTCTGGGTGTTCTGTTTACAGGTAAAGGACCCGTAAGGCAGAGTGAAGTTTATATCAGACTATGGCTGGATTAGACTGGGTAAAGTTAGTAGTGACTGGTTATAGTAGTGGTAGTGACTGGTTATAGTAGTGGTAGTGACTACAGTAGTAATGGTAGTGACTACAGTAGTAATGGTAGTGACTGGTTATAGTAGTGGTAGTGACTGGTTCTCGTAGTGGTAGTGACTGGTTATAGTAGTGGTAGTGACTACAGTAGTAATTGTAGTGACTGGTTATAGTAGTGGTAGTGACTACAGTAGTAATGGTAGTGACTGGTTATAGTAATGGTAGTGACTGGTTATAGTAGTGGTAGTGACTACAGTAGTAATTGTAGTGACTGGTTATAGTAGTGGTAGTGACTGGTTATAGTAGTGGTAGTGACTGGTTATAGTAGTGGTAGTGACTGGTTATAGTAATGGTAGTGACTGGTTATGGTCATGGTAGTGACTGGTTATAGTAGTGGTAGTGACTGGTTATAGTAGTGGTAGTGACTGGTTATAGTAGTGGTAGTGACTACATTAGTAGTGGTAGTGACTGGTTATAGTTATAGTAGTGGTAGTGACTGGTTATAGTAGTGGTAGTGACTGGTTATAGTAGTGGTAGTGTCTACAGTAGTAATGGTAGTGACTACAGTATTAATGGTAGTGACTGGTTATAGTAGTGGTAGTGTCTACAGTAGTAATGGTAGTGACTACAGTAGTAATGGTAGTGACTGGTTATAGTAGTGGTAGTGACTACAGTAGTAATGGTAGTGACTGGTTATAGTAGTGGTAGTGACTGGTTATAGTAGTGGTAGTGACTGGTTATAGTAGTGGTAGTGACTACAGTAGTAATGGTAGTGACTGGTTATAGTAGTGGTAGTGACTGGTTATAGTAGTGGTAGTGTCTACAGTAGTAATGGTAGTGACTGGTTATAGTAGTGGTAATGTCTACAGTAGTAATGGTAGTGACTGGTTATAGTAGTGGTAGTGACTGGTTATGGTAATGGTAGTGACTGGTTATAGTAGTGGTAGTGACTGGTTATAGTAGTGGTAGTGACTGGTTATAGTATTGGTAGTGACTGGTTATAGTAGTGGTAGTGACTACAGTAGTAATTGTAGTGACTGGTTATAGTAGTGGTAGTGACTGGTTATGGTAATGGTTGTGACTGGTTATAGTAGTGGTAGTGACTGGTTATAGTAGTGGTAGTGACTACAGTAGTAATTGTAGTGACTGGTTATAGTAGTGGTAGTGACTGGTTATAGTAGTGGTAGTGACTGGTTATAGTAGTGGTAGTGACTGGTTATAGTAGTGGTAGTGACTGGTTATAGTAGTGGTAGTGACTGGTTATAGTAGTGGTAGTGACTGGTTATAGTAGTGGTAGTGACTGGTTATAGTAGTGGTAGTGTCTGGTTATAGTAATGGTAGTGTCTGCAGTAGTAATGGTAGTGACTACAGTAGTAGTGGTAGTGACTGGTTATAGTAGTGGTAGTGTCTGGTTATAGTAGTGGTAGTGACTACAGTAGTAATGGTAGTGACTGGTTATAGTAGTGGTAGTGACTGGTTATAGTAGTGGTAGTGACTACAGTAGTAATGGTAGTGACTGGTTATAGTAGTGGTAGTGACTGGTTCTCGTAGTGGTAGTGACTGGTTATAGTAGTGGTAGTGACTGGTTATAGTAGTGGTAATGACTACAGTAGTAATTGTAGTGACTGGTTATAGTAGTGGTAGTGACTACAGTAGTAATTGTAGTGACTGGTTATAGTAGTGGTAGTGACTACAGTAGTAATTGTAGTGACTGGTTATATTAGTGGTAGTGACTGGTTATAATTATAGTAATGGTAGTGACTGGTTATAGTTACCGTAGTAATGGTATAGAAAAAGCGATATCTCAGACAAGCCAATCAAAATAAAAATAAAAATTAAGATGGGCAAAAGAACTCTGCCTGGAGTCGCCTCAAACTTTTTGATGTTGAGACTGATGTTTTGCGGGTACTATTTAATGAAGCTGCCAGTTGAGGACATGTGAGCGTTTCAATCGGTGACGTCACTCGCTTTGAGACCTTTAGGTAGTGGTAGTAGTGGTTCCCCTTGCTCTGCAAGGGCCGCAGCTTTTGTGGAGCGATGGGTAACGATGCTTCGTGGGTGACTGTTGTTGATGTGTGCACAGAGGGTCCCTGGTTTGCGCCCGGGTATGGGCGAGGGGACGGACTAAAGTTATACTGTTACAGTAGCATAGCTGTTTCGATACTTTTTCCTCTCACATACAGTAAAGGGCTGCAGAATGGAGAGCCAAGTGCTCTACGGTGTCCTCAGAGAGACAATCCTAAAAGAGAAAAGTCTGCTTTACGACTGAATAATTCAGCATCTGGATATGGCTGGTATATAAATACACTGCTCAAAAAAATAAAGGGAACACTAAAATAACACATCCTAGATTTGAATGAATGAAATATTCTTATTAAATACTTTTTTCTTTACATAGTTGAATGTGCTGACAACAAAATCACACAAAAATTATCAATGGAAATCAAATGTATCAACCCATGGAGGTCTGGATTTGGAGTTACACTCAAAATTAAAGTGGAAAACCACACTACAGGCTGATCCAACTTTGATGTAATGTCCTTAAAACAAGTCAAAATGAGGCTCAGTAGTGTCTGTGGCCTCCACGTGCCTGTATGACCTCCCTACAACGCCTGGGCATGCTCCTAATGAGGTGGCGGATGGTCTCCTGAGGGATCTCCTCCCAGACCTGGACTAAAGCATCCACCAACTCCTGGAGAGTCTGTGGTGCAACGTGGCGTTGGTGGATGGAGCGAGACATGATGTCCCAGATGTGCTCAATTGGATTCAGGTCTGGGGAACGGGCGGGCCAGTCCATAGCATCAATGCCTTCCTCTTGCAGGAACTGCTGACATACTCCAGCCACATGAGGTCTAGCATTGTCTTGCATTAGGAGGAACCCAGGGCCAACCACACCAGCATATGGTCTCACAAGGTGTCTGAGGATCTCATCTCAGGTACCTAATGGCAGTCAGGCTACCTCTGGCGAGCACATGGAGGGCTGTGCGGCCCCCCAAAGAAATGCTACCCCACACCATGACTGACCCACCGCCAAACCGGTCATGCTGGAGGATGTTGCAGGCAGCAGAACGTTCTCCACGGCGTCTCCAGACTCTGTCACGTCTGTCACATGTGCTCAGTGTGAACCTGCTTTCATCAGTGAAGGGCACAGGGCTCCAGTGGCAAATGCCAAACGTCCTGCACGGTGTTGGTCTGTAAGCACAACCCCCACCTGTGGACGTCGGGCCCTCATACCACCCTCATGGAGTCGGTTTCTGACCGTTTGAGCAGACACATGCACATTTGTGGCCTGCTGGAGGTCATTTTGCAGGGCTCTGGCAGTGCTCCTCCTTGCACAAAGGCGGAGGTAGTGGTTCTGCTGCTGGGTTGTTGCCCTCCTACGACCTCCTCCACGTCTCCTGATGTACTGGCCTGTCTCCTGGTAGCGCCTCCATGCTCTGGACACTACTCTGACAGACACAGGAAACCTTCTTGCCACAGCTCACATTGATGTGCCATCCTGGATGAGCTGCACTACCTGAGCCACTTGTGTGGGTTGTAGACTCCGTCTCATGCTACCACTAGAGTGAAAGCACCGCCAGCATTCAAAAGTGACCAAAACATCAGCCAGGAAGCATAGGAACTGAGAAGGGGTCTGTGGTCCCCACCTGTAGAACCACTCCTTTATTGGAGGTGTCTTGCTAAATGTCTATAATTTCCACCTGTTATCTATTCCATTTTCACAACAGCATGTGAAATTTATTGTCAATCAGTGTTGCTTCCTAAGTGGACAGTTTGATTTCACAGAAGTGTGATTGACTTGGAGTTACATTGTGTTGTTTAAGTGTTCCCTTTATTTTTTTGAGCAATGTAGATGTGTCTGGATGCTGTATAGCAACAACATGGGACAGTAGGACTGTTAGCACTATGGGAGGTTCAGTAAGGAACTCACGCAGCAAGAGACATTAGGGACATATGTAACCGTATAACTTTAGTCCGTCCCCTCGCCACGACCGGGCGCGAACCAGGGACCCGTTTGGCTCTAGATTACACCTACCCATATACATACTTTACATTGTTTGTAATCTTACTTCTCTCAAATTTTGTGCACAAATTTGTTCACATCCATGTTAGTGAGCATTTCTCCTTTGTCAAGATAATCCATCCACTTGACAGGTGTGGCATATCAAGAAGCTGATTAAACAGTATGATCATTACACAGGTGCACCTTGTGCATGTGGACAAGTCCACTCTAAAAGTCCACTCTAAAATGTACAAGTCCACTCTAAAAGTCCACTCTAAAATGTAGTTTTGTCACACAACACAATGCCACAGATGTCTCAAGTTGAGGGAGTGTGCAATTGGCATGCTGACTGCAGGAATGTCCACCAGATTTGTTGCCAGAGAATTGAATGTTCATTTCTCTACAATAAGCCGCCTCCAACATCAATTTAGAGAACTTGGCAGTACATCCAAACGGCCTCGTAGAAGTCATAGAAATCCGTCACTGGCCACGGGCAGCATTTGGTTCTTTAACACACGCACACATTCATCACTCCTCCCTGCTCCGTTATAAGACAAGTTAACAATGTGGGTCGACACACAGTTAACTCCTCTGTCTTAGTACATACATTTCACACTTATGTCAATGTTCATATATAATACAAGTAATATGTATTTTACTTATCGATGTTGTGGATGAACGCGTTTGTTTGTTCTGTTCCTCTCTCTCTCCATCTCTGTAGCTTCCGGGTATGCTGGATAAGGACCTGAGCTAAGGGAATTGGGCTTTGTAGTGCCTGTCCCAAATGGCTCATTAATGTAAATGTGCATATTGAAAGACACTGTCAGTAGTGATGTAATTTTGTAAATGTTATGTTGTGACATTGCTTCATAAACATGTTGCAATGTATATACTTTAGTATGTTTGTTTAGTTAAATGGAAAATGTAGGTTTGACTAGGTAATTGCTTAATTAGTGTTAATTGTTCTGAGGGAGCCTCTCTTTCAGTTCATGGAGAGGCCATTTTGGATTGAGCTGTGAATGGGGCAGCATTGTGTTTAGCTGGCCCATATGGTATATGTTTGATGGCAGTACTGTTGATGGGGCAGCATTGTGTTTAGCTGTCCCATAAGGTATATGTTTGATGGCAGTACTGTGGATGGGGCAGCATTGTGTTTAGCTGTCCCATAAGGTATATGTTTAATGGCAGTACTGTGGATGGGGCAGCATTGTGTTTAGCTGGCCCATAAGGTATATGTTTGATGGCAGTACTGTGGATGGGGCAGCATTGTGTTTAGCTGGCCCATAAGGTATATGTTAGATGGCAGTACTGTGGATGGGGCAGCATTGTGTTTAGCTGGCCCATAAGGTATATGTTAGATGGCAGTACTGTGGATGGGGCAGCATTGTGTTTAGCTGTCCCATAAGGTATATGTTTGATGGCAGTACTGTGGATGGGGCAGCATTGTGTTTAGCTGGCCCATAAGGTATATGTTAGATGGCAGTACTGTGGATGGGGCAGCATTGTGTTTAGCTGTCCCATAAGGTATATGTTTGATGGCAGTACTGTGGATGGGGCAGTATTGTGTTTAGCTGTCCCATACGGTATATGTTTGATGGCAGTACTGTGGATGGGGCAGCATTGTGTTTAGCTGTCCCATAAGGTATACGTTTGATGGCAGTACTGTGGATGGGGCAGCATTGTGTTTAGCTGTCCCATAAGGTATATGTTAGATGGCAGTACTGTGGATGGGGCAGCATTGTGTTTAGCTGTCCCATAAGGTATATGTTAGATGGCAGTACTGTGGATGGGGCAGTATTGTGTTTAGCTGTCCCATAAGGTATATGTTTAATGGCAGTACTGTGGATGGGGCAGCATTGTGTTTAGCTGTCCCATAAGGTATATGTTTGATGGCAGTACTGTGGATGGGGCAGCATTGTGTTTAGCTGGCCCATAAGGTATATGTTAGATGGCAGTACTGTGGATGGGGCAGCATTGTGTGCAGCTGGCCCATAAGGTATATGTTAGATGGCAGTACTGTGGATGGGGCAGTATTGTGTTTAGCTGTCCCATACGGTATATGTTTGATGGCAGTACTGTGGATGGGGCAGCATTGTGTTTAGCTGTCCCATAAGGTATACGTTTGATGGCAGTACTGTGGATGGGGCAGCATTGTGTTTAGCTGGCCCATAAGGTATATGTTAGATGGCAGTACTGTGGATGGGGCAGCATTGTGTTTAGCTGTCCCATAAGGTATATGTTAGATGGCAGTACTGTGGATGGGGCAGCATTGTGTTTAGCTGTCCCATAAGGTATATGTTTAATGGCAGTACTGTGGATGGGGCAGCATTGTGTTTAGCTGTCCCATAAGGTATATGTTAGATGGCAGTACTGTGGATGGGGCAGCATTGTGTTTAGCTGGCCCATAAGGTATATGTTTGATGGCAGTACTGTGAATGGGGCAGCATTGTGTTTAGCTGTCCCATAAGGTATATGTTTGATGGCAGTACTGTGGATGGGGCAGCATTGTGTTTAGCTGTCCCATAAGGTATATGTTAGATGGCAGTACTGTTGATGGGGCAGCATTGTGTTTAGCTGGCCCATAAGGTATATGTTTGATGGCAGTACTGTGGATGGGGCAGCATTGTGTTTAGCTGTCCCATAAGGTATATGTTAGATGGCAGTACTGTGGATGGGGCAGCATTGTGTTTAGCTGGCCCATAAGGTATATGTTTGATGGCAGTACTGTGGATGGGGCAGCATTGTGTTTAGCTGTCCCATAAGGTATATGTTTGATGGCAGTACTGTGGATGGGGCAGCATTGTGTTTAGCTGTCCCATAAGGTATATGTTAGATGGCAGTACTGTTGATGGGGCAGCATTGTGTTTAGCTGTCCCATAAGGTATATGTTAGATGGCAGTACTGTGGATGGGGCAGCATTGTGTTTAGCTGGCCCATATGGTATACGTTTGATGGCAGTACTGTTGTTTTTGTTCAGGAATCACTATGTAAATAAACACCCTGAAGCACAGAAGAACTTTTGCAGCTCCGCCATCTTTGTATATTGATAGAGGTTAGGTTTTCCAGTATAGTCTTCTGGCCTACTCTACGTGATAGGGGTCAGGTTATCCAGTATAGTCTTCTGGCCTACTCTACGTGATAGGGGTCAGGTTATCCAGTATAGTCTTCTGGCCTACTCTACGTGATAGGGGTCAGGTTATCCAGTATAGTCTTCTGGCCTACTCTACGTGATAGGGGTTAGGTTATCCAGTATAGTCTTCTGGCCTACTCTACGTGACATATGGTGGCAGTGGTGGGATGGCGCACCGCAAATCAGTGAATTCCAACAAGAGGTAAAGGATTGCGTTCTCAGCAGCAGCATCAGCTGTCAGAAAAGTTACCTTAAGTTGAACCGGGGTGGAATACCATGGAATCGTCTGGTGAAGAAGAGGTCAAGAATGAGAAACTAGGAGCCCGACCAAGTGGCCAAACACAACCAGAACCATTTGAGCTACCGGTTGAACCAGCAGGGACAGCCATAAAAGACCATCTGACTGAAGGAGAAGTTGGGGGACCAGAACCCAACCATGGTAGCCCTTTTCCAGCAACTGATCACCTGCCTTGAGAGGAGGGACGAAGACCTCAAGCAGGAGTTACGGAGTCTACGCTAATCTATCCTCACAGCTCCTCACCAAGCGGAACTCGTCAGTGAGAGCCCAAGATTGGGTCTGCCAACACCAGGACGAAAAAGGCTCAAAGGCTCCCCAAGCAGTAATGAGGCCAGCCCCAGCACCAGGAGACCAGTCCAGCAGTGTAAACGTCCATATTCCAGCATTCCTGAGGAAGGAGCCAAAGATGCCCTCATACCAGCAGGGGGAGGACATTGAAAACTACCTGCTGAGGTTTGAGCGCATGGCCAAGACGTGGCAGTGGCCGGAGGTAGAGTGGGCCTGCATACTTGTCCCATTGCTCACGGGCAATGCCTTAGAGGCTTACACAGCAATGGATGAGGGGCTGTCCAACGTCTACAAGGGCTTGAAGGAAGCGCTGCTGGTGAAGTTGACATCTCCCTAGAGATGAACCATTCCACAGGTGCAGGTTCATTAATTGTTTATGGTCCATTGAACAAACATTGGGAAACAGTGTCTAAACCCTTTACAATTAAGATCTGTGAAGTTATTTTGATTTTTACAAATTATCTTTGAAAGACAGGGTCCTGAAAAAGAGATGTTTATTTTTTTGCTGAGTTTAGTAGAATAAAGCTAACACAGCCAGGACTGAATTACTTTTTATTTTTATTTTTACATACCATGTGTTTGCAACAGTTGACAGAAGATGAATATTCCAATAAAAATACCCAGAAGCCTTTACAAGTTATTTCATTGGTCACATTAAATAAATGTACACAGTAGGGGGGGCACAAGAAACCATAGAAACAAAAGTATTGCTATTTACAAATGTTACTGTGACAATAAGACAATAACAAGCACTTACAGCAGAGCCCTCTGTACACTTTTAATCTTTCTAACTTTTCCATTTAAATCACTGGCTGGTCATTTCCTGTTAAGTCCTTGGGAATGTCATTGAGGTGGGTGAGGAGGGCCTCTCTAGCTTGTTGTCTCTGCTGGTCTCAGTCACTCCTAAGTTGAGGTACCTGGTGGTCGTCTGTAAGGATCCTTCACTACTCTGACCTGTCACTATTGTACTTTACTGAGCCCCTGGCTGTGGTCTCCAGGCCTCACTCTGAGCTCTCTGCCAGCATCCTGGTGAAGTGTAGAGCAGCAGGTTCCTGGGTCAGATTGTGGAGGCTGTAGGCATGGCCTGTTGGACAACACAGGGAGAGGGTCAGAAGACATGGTCTGTTGGACAACACAGGGAGGGGGTCAGAAGACATGGTCTGTTGGACAACACAGGGAGAGGGTCAGAAGACATGGTCTGTTGGACAACACAGGGAGAGGGTCAGAAGACATGGTCTGTTGGACAACACAGGGAGAGGGTCAGAAGACATGGTCTGTTGGACAACACAGGGAGGGGGTCAGAAGACATGGTCTGTTGGACAACACAGGGAGAGGGTCAGAAGACATGGTCTGTTGGACAACACAGGGAGAGGGTCAGAAGACATGGTCTGTTGGACAACACAGGGAGAGGGTCAGAAGACATGGTCTGTTGGACAACACAGGGAGGGGGTCAGAAGACATGGTCTGTTGGACAACACAGGGAGAGGGTCAGAAGACATGGTCTGTTGGACAACACAGGGAGGGGGTCAGAAGACATGGTCTGTTGGACAACACAGGGAGAGGGTCAGAAGACATGGTCTGTTGGACAACACAGGGAGAGGGTCAGAAGACATGGTCTGTTGGACAACACAGGGAGAGGGTCAGAAGACATGGTCTGTTGGACAACACAGGGAGAGGGTCAGAAGACATGGTCTGTTGGACAACACAGGGAGGGGGTCAGAAGACATGGTCTGTTGGACAACACAGGGAGAGGGTCAGAAGACATGGCCTGTTGGACAACACAGGGAGAGGGTCAGAAGACATGGCCTGTTGGACAACACAGGGAGAGGGTCAGAAGACATGGTCTGTTGGACAACACAGGGAGAGGGTCAGAAGACATGGTCTGTTGGACAACACAGGGAGAGGGTGAGAAGACATGGTCTGTTGGACAACACAGGGAGGGGGTCAGAAGACATGGTCTGTTGGACAACACAGGGAGAGGGTCAGAAGGCATGGCCTGTTGGACAACACAGGGAGAGGGTCAGAAGACATGGTCTGTTGGACAACACAGGGAGAGGGTCAGAAGACATGGTCTGTTGGACAACACAGGGAGAGGGTCAGAAGACATGGTCTGTTGGACAACACAGGGAGGGGGTCAGAAGACATGGTCTGTTGGACAACACAGGGAGAGGGTCAGAAGACATGGTCTGTTGGACAACACAGGGAGAGGGTCAGAAGACATGGTCTGTTGGACAACACAGGGAGGGGGTCAGAAGACATGGTCTGTTGGACAACACAGGGAGAGGGTCAGAAGACATGGTCTGTTGGACAACACAGGGAGGGGGTCAGAAGACATGGTCTGTTGGACAACACAGGGAGAGGGTCAGAAGACATGGTCTGTTGGACAACACAGGGAGAGGGTCAGAAGACATGGTCTGTTGGACAACACAGGGAGAGGGTCAGAAGACATGGTCTGTTGGACAACACAGGGAGAGGGTCAGAAGACATGGTCTGTTGGACAACACAGGGAGAGGGTCAGAAGACATGGTCTGTTGGACAACACAGGGAGAGGGTCAGAAAACATGGTCTGTTGGACAACACAGGGAGGGGTCAGAAGACAAGGTCTGTTGGACAACACAGGGAGGGGGTCAGAAGACATGGTCTGTTGGACAACACAGGGAGAGGGTCAGAAGACATGGTCTGTTGGACAACACAGGGAGAGGGTCAGAAGACATGGTCTGTTGGACAACACAGGGAGAGGGTCAGAAGACATGGTCTGTTGGACAACACAGGGAGAGGGTCAGAAAACATGGTCTGTTGGACAACACAGGGAGGGGGTCAGAAGACAAGGTCTGTTGGACAACACAGGGAGGGGGTCAGAAGACATGGTCTGTTGGACAACACAGGGAGAGGGTCAGAAGACATGGTCTGTTGGACAACACAGGGAGAGGGTCAGAAGACATGGTCTGTCCTGGGTTAAAACTCACCACATGGGACCATGAAGGTCTGTCCTGGGTTATAATGGTTCTCTTTGCCATTGATCTTCACAGTTACTGAGCTGGTTAGGAGGTTATACACCTGGAACAACAACACACAGCTGGTTAGGAGGTTATACACCTGGAACAACATACAGCTGGTTAGGGAGTTATACACCTGGAACAACAACACACAGCTGGTTAGGAGGTTATACACCTGGAACAACAACACACAGCTGGTTAGGAGGTTATACACCTGGAACAACAACACACAGCTGGTTAGGAGGTTATACACCTGGGACAACAACACACAGCTGGTTAGGAGGTTATACACCTGGAACAACAACACACAGCTGGTTAGGAGGTTATACACCTGGAACAACAACACACAGCTGGTTAGGAGGTTATACACCTGGAACAACATACAGCTGGTTAGGGAGTTATACACCTGGAACAATAATAATAATAATAATAATATATGCCATTTAGCTGACGCTTTTATCCAAAGCGACTTACAGTCATGTGTGCATACATTCTACAACAACACACAGCTGGTTAGGAGGTTATACACCTGGGACAACAACACACAGCTGGTTAGGAGGTTATACACCTGGGACAACAACACACAGCTGGTTAGGAGGTTATACACCTGGAACAACAACACACAGCTGGTTAGGAGGTTATACACCTGGAACAACAACAACACACAGCTGGTTAGGAGGTTATACACCTGGAACAACAACACACAGCTGGTTAGGAGGTTATACACCTGGAACAACAACACACAGCTGGTTAGGAGGTTATACACCTGGAACAACAACAACACACAGCTGGTTAGGAGGTTATACACCTGGAACATCAACACACAGCTGGTTAGGAGGTTATACACCTGGAACAACAACACACAGCTGGTTAGGAGGTTATACACCTGGAACAACAACACACAGCTGGTTAGGAGGTTATACACCTGGAACAACAATACACAGCTGGTTAGGAGGTTATACACCTGGAACAACAACACACAGCTGGTTAGGAGGTTATACACCTGGAACAACAACACACAGCTGGTTAGGAGGTTATACACCTGGAACAACAACACACAGCTGGTTAGGAGGTTATACACCTGGAACAACAACACACAGCTGGTTAGGAGGTTATACACCTGGAACAACAATACACAGCTGGTTAGGAGGTTATACACCTGGAACATCAACACACAGCTGGTTAGGAGGTTATACACCTGGAACAACAACACACAGCTGGTTAGGAGGTTATACACCTGGGACAACAACACACAGCTGGTTAGGAGGTTATACACCTGGAACAACAACACACAGCTGGTTAGGAGGTTATACACCTGGAACAACAACACACAGCTGGTTAGGAGGTTATACACCTGGAACAACAACACACAGCTGGTTAGGAGGTTATACACCTGGAACAACAACACACAGCTGGTTAGGAGGTTATACACCTGGAACAACAACACACAGCTGGTTAGGAGGTTATACACCTGGAACAACAACACACAGCTGGTTAGGAGGTTATACACCTGGAACATCAACACACAGCTGGTTAGGAGGTTATACACCTGGAACAACAACACACAGCTGGTTAGGAGGTTATACACCTGGAACAACAACACACAGCTGATTAGGAGGTTATACACCTGGAACAACAACACACAGCTGGTTAGGAGGTTATACACCTGGGACAACAACACACAGCTGGTTAGGAGGTTATACACCTGGAACAACAACATACAGCTGGTTAGGAGGTTATACACCTGGAACAACAACAACACACAGCTGGTTAGGAGGTTATACACCTGGAACAACAACACACAGCTGGTTAGGAGGTTATACACCTGGAACAACAACACACAGCTGGTTAGGAGGTTATACACCTGGAACAACAACACACAGCTGGTTAGGAGGTTATACACCTGGAACAACAACAAACAGCTGGTTAGGAGGTTATACACCTGGAACAACAACAACACACAGCTGGTTAGGAGGTTATACACCTGGAACAACACACAGCTGGTTAGGAGGTTATACACCTGGAACAACAACAACACACAGCTGGTTAGGAGGTTATACACCTGGAACAACAACACACAGCTGGTTAGGAGGTTATACACCTGGGACAACAACACACAGCTGGTTAGGAGGTTCCGGGACCACCCATACGTAGAATGTATGCACACATGACTGTAAGTCGCTTTGGATAAAAGCGTCTGCTAAATGGCATATATTATTATTATATTATTATTATACACCTGGAACAACAACACACAGCTGGTTAGGAGGTTATACACCTGGAACAACATACAGCTGGTTAGGAGGTTATACACCTGGAACAACAACACACATCTGGTTAGGAGGTTATACACCTGGAACATCAACACACAGCTGGTTAGGAGGTTATACACCTGGAACATCAACACACAGCTGGTTAGGAGGTTATACACCTGGAACAACAACACACATCTGGTTAGGAGGTTATACACCTGAAACAACAACACACAGCTGGTTAGGAGGTTATACACCTGGAACATCAACACACAGCTGGTTAGGAGGTTATACACCTGGAACAACAACACACAGCTGGTTAGGAGGTTATACACCTGGAACAACAACACACATCTGGTTAGGAGGTTATACACCTGGAACAACAACACACAGCTGATTAGGAGGTTATACACCTGGGACAACAACACACAGCTGGTTAGGAGGTTATACACCTGGGACAACAACACACAGCTGGTTAGGAGGTTATACACCTGGAACAACAACACACAGCTGGTTAGGAGGTTATACACCTGGGACAACAACACACAGCTGGTTAGGAGGTTATACACCTGGAACAACAACACACAGCTGGTTAGGAGGTTATACACCTGGAACAACAACACACAGCTGGTTAGGAGGTTATACACCTGGGACAACAACAACACACAGCTGGTTAGGAGGTTATACACCTGGAACAACAACACACAGCTGGTTAGGAGGTTATACACCTGGGACAACAACAATACACAGCTGGTTAGGAGGTTATACACCTGGGACAACAACAACACACAGCTGGTTAGGAGGTTATACACCTGGAACAACAACACACAGCTGGTTAGGAGGTTATACACCTGGAACATCAACACACAGCTGGTTAGGAGGTTATACACCTGGAACAACATACAGCTGGTTAGGAGGTTATACACCTGGGACAACAACACACAGCTGGTTAGGAGGTTATACACCTGGAACATCAACACACAGCTGGTTAGGAGGTTATACACCTGGAACAACAATACACAGCTGGTTAGGAGGTTATACACCTGGAACAACAACACACAGCTGGTTAGGAGGTTATACACCTGGAACAACAACACACAGCTGGTTAGGAGGTTATACACCTGGAACAACAACACACAGCTGGTTAGGAGGTTATACACCTGGAACAACAACACACAGTTGGTTAGGAGGTTATACACCTGGAACAACAACATACAGCTGATTAGGAGGTTATACACCTGGAACAACAACACACAGCTGGTTAGGAGGTTATACACCTGGAACATCAACACACAGCTGGTTAGGAGGTTATACACCTGGAACAACAACACACAGCTGGTTAGGAGGTTATACACCTGAACAAACTGATACCCTTGTATAATAGAGATAATACCAGAGCCCTGAAGCCTCCAGAAAATGAACCGACGCTCCACCAACCTGGAGGTCTTCCAACTAGCTGGTAAAAAGCTGTTCGGTCATCTTTCTTTTCCAGTCTTATTGCTCAGAATAAAAACAATCCAAAATGTATTTTGATACTGTCGCAAAGCAGCATTCCCCAAGGGAGGATGGCCTAGCAGTGATTTGATCATGATGATTAGAAAAGAGCTTATGGACTCTCTTTTAATATGCGTATTTCTGCAAAACTTTGTTGTCACGAGTCTGCACAGAACTGCTAGGACAGAACTGCCAACTGGACCCTATTGCAACTAAACTACTGAAAGAGCTACTTCCTGTGCTTGGCCCTCCTGTGTTGAACATCATAATTGGCTCCCTATCGTCCGGATGTGCACCAAACTAACTAAAAGTGGCAGTAATAAAGCCTCTCCTGAAAAAGCCAAGCCTTGACTTGAAAAAAAAAAAGTATACGTGTTTGAAACCTGACCGTTGTACATTACTTCAAATAATGAGGCATGTTTTACCTTGCTTCAAAGTAGCCTAGCCAAAATCCATCCAGAGAAACGTGGAGACAGTTATTTTATAAAGGCTTCCTCGTGCCATTAACAGCATTTCACTCCTGTTCTATTGGTTTTCATATATATATAAAAAGTGTTGTCTAGAAGCCAAAGGCTCCTCGTCATATTAGAAACCCTGTGCTAAGAACTATTCAATGCTGGTCTGACCAAACAGAATCCCCGCTTCGTGATTGTTTTTTCTCATGCGAACTGGGATATGTTCCGGATACGCGGTGAGTGAGTTTTATCAGGACGTGTATGAGATGTTTCACCCACTGTGACTATTAAAACCTACCCTAACCACAAACCGTGGATTGATGGCAGCATTCGCGCAAAATACCACATTTAACCGTGGCCAGGTGACTGGGAATATGGCTGAATACCAACAGTGTAGTTATTCCCTCCGTAAGGCAATCAAACAGACAAACCGTCAGTAAAGAGACGAAGTGGAGTCGCATTTGAACGGCTCAGACACAGGACGTATGTGGCAGGGTCTACAGACAATGATGGACTTCAAAAAGAAAACTATCCTTGTCGTGGACACCGACATCTTGCTTCCAGACAAGCTAAACATCTTCTTTGCCCACTTTGAGGATAACACAGTGCCACTGAAATGGCCTGCTACCAAGGACTGTGGGCTCTCCTCCGTGGCCGACGTGAGTAAGACATTTAAACATGTTTGGTGGAGGAGGAATAATGGTCTGGGCTGTTTTTCATGGTTCGGGCCCCTTGGTTCCAGTGAAGGGAAATCTTGACGATACGGCATACACAGGGGCATTGTCATGCTGAAACAGGAAAGGCCCTTCCCCAAACTGTTGCCACAAAGGTCAAAGCACAGATTTTAGACGATTCTGTGCTTCGACCTTTGTGGCAACAGTTTGGGGAAGGGCCTTTCCTGTTTCAGCATGACAATGCCCCTGTGCACAAAGCGAGGTCCATACAGAAATAATGGTTTGTTGAGATCGGTGTAGAAGAACTTGATTGGCCTGCACAGAGCCCTGACCTCAACCCCATTGAGATTATTTGGAACACCGACTGCAAGTCTGGCCTAATCGCCAAACACCAGGGCTGTTGGTAATGTAGTGTATCTGACATCACACTCAACTCTGATATCGTCTTTGTAGAACGCGTAGGGGTGTAGTCTGTGCTCAGTCAATGATTTCGATGTCAGAAACAGAGAACAGACCACAACCCCCTCCCAAGCTCAAATGGTTCATTCTTCGGATCTACACGTGGATGGCCTATTTAGAAAGCAAAATGGCGAATATCGCAGAAAAGCGACATTTTACATCCCTGATGGTTTTAGGGATCAGGGGTTAAAGGTTACTCACATTGCTAGTGCTGTTGTCGACCAGTAGAGGGTTAGGGGTTAGAGGTCAGGGTTACTCACAGTGGTGGTGCGGTGGTCCACCAGCAGAGAGTTAAAGGTCAGGGTTACTCACAGTGGTGGTGCTGTGGTCCACCAGCAGAGTTAAAGGTCAGGGTTACTCACAGTGGTGGCGCTGTGGTCCACCAGCAGAGGTTTCTTCATGTAGGAGCCCAGCAAGATCTTTCCATTGGAGAAGGTTTCAGCCAGCAGGTCCATCTTGTAACCAAGAGCTCTGTCTCGATACGAGAACCACTGGAAATGATCTGGGCTGATCTGGCCTCCCTCTGATAACACAACACAGGACAACATCACACTATTGTTGACCTATTGCCCCATCTCTGTCTGTGTGTACGTACGTTTCCCAGTGGCAGGCCAGAGCAAAGCCATCCAGTCTGTGAGGTTGGCCTTGTCCTCCAGCTGCAGTGTGATGGCTCTGAGAGGAGGAGCACAAAGCTCAGTCACAGCCTCAGGGTCCGACAGCACGATGCCAGGAGGGACAGACTGATGGACAGACGGATGGGGCGTCACTCTGAACGACTGGACACCTGTCATGAATGTTATGCATGTTAACATTAGAAGCCTCCTCCCTAAGTTTGTTCTATTCACTGCTTTAGCACACTCTGCCAACCCGGATGTTCTAGCTGTGTCTGAATCCTGGCTTAGGAAGACCACCAAAAATTCAGACATTTTAATTCCAAACTACAACATTTTCAGACAAGATAGAACTGCCAAAGGGGGCGGTGTTGCAATCTACTGCAAAGATAGCCTGCAGAGTTCTGTCCTACTATCCAGGTCTGTACCCAAACAATTTGAACTTCTACTTTTAAAAATCCACCTCTCTAAAAACAAGTCTCTCACCGTTGCCGCCTGCTATAGACCACCCTCTGCCCCCAGCTGTGCTCTGGACACCATATGTGAACTGATTGCCAACTTGCCTACCTGATTAAATAAAGGTTAAATAAAAAATAAATAAAACATGAAGAGGTCTGGGTTAGAGGTCAGTGGAATAATAAGACAGTAGTATATCAATAAAGGGATTGTAAAGTTCCAGGGTCGCCTCTGTCATCTTGGAAACAGGTGTCCAACACATCAGTGCCTTCAGAAAGTATTCACACCCCTTGACTTTTTACACATTGTTACATCCTGAATTTAAAATGAATTAAATAGAGGTGTTTTGTGTGTCACTGGCCTACACACAATAGCCCATCATGTCAAAGTGGAACTATGTTTTTAGAACATTTTACAAATAAATTAAAAATGAAAAGCTGAAATATCTTGATTCAATAAGAATTAAACTCCTTTGTTATGGCAAGCCTAAATAAGTTCAGGAGTAACAACTCGCTAAATGAGTCACATAAGTTGCATGGACTGACTGTGTGACGTAATAGTGTTGAACATGATATTTGAATGGCTACCTCATCTCTATACCCTACACATAACCACGAGGCCAATGGTGACGTTAGGGTTGAATGACTACCTCATCTCTATACCCTACACATAACCACGAGGCCAATGGTGACGTTAGGGTTGAATGGCTACCTCATCTCTATACCCCACACATAACCACGAGGCCAATGGTGACGTTAGGGTTGAATGACTACCTCATCTCTATACCCTACACATAACCACGAGGCCAATGGTGACGTTAGGGTTGAATGGCTACCTCATCTCTATACCCCACACATAACCACGAGGCCAATGGAGACGTTAGGGTTGAATGGCTACCTCATCTCTATATCCTACACATAACCACGAGGCCAATGGTGACGTTAGGGTTGAATGGCTGTGATAGGAGAAAACAGGATGAATCGACAACATTGTAGTAACTCCACAATACTAACCTAATTGACATGGTGAAATGAAGGAAGCCTGTACAGAATAACAAATATTCCAGAACATGCATCCTGTTTGCAACGAGGCACTAAAGCAAAACTGCAAAAGATCTTGTAAAGCAATTTACATTTTGTCCTGAATACAAAGTGTTATGTTTGGGGCAAATCCAATACATTAGAGTACCAAACTCCATATGTTGAAGCATAGCGGTGGCTGCATCATGTTATGGGTATGCTTGTAATCGTTAAGTACTAGGGAGTTTTTCAGGATAAAAAACAGAATGGCACAAAAGCACAGGCAAAAACCTATAGGAAATCCTGGTTCAGTCTGCCTTCCACCAGACACAGAGGTGAATTCACCTTTCAGCAGGACAATAACCTGGTTCAGTCTGCCTTCCACCAGACACAGAGATGAATTCACCTTTCAGCAGGACAATAACCTGGTTCAGTCTGCCTTCTACCAGACACAGAGGTGAATTCACCTTTCAGCAGGACAATAACCTGGTTCAGTCTGCCTTCTACCAGACACAGAGGTGAATTCACCTTTCAGCAGGACAATAACCTGGTTCAGTCTGCCTTCCACCAGACACAGAGGTGAATTCACCTTTCAGCAGGACAATAACCTGGTTCAGTCTGCCTTCCACCAGACACTGGGAGATGAATTCACCTTTCAGCAGGACAATAACCTGGTTCAGTCTGCCTTCCACCAGACACTGGGAGATGAATTCACCTTTCAGCAGGACAATAACCTGGTTCAGTCTGCTTTCCACCAGACACTGGGAGATGAATTCACCTTTCAGCAGGACAATAACCTGGTTCAGTCTGCCTTCCACCAGACACAGAGGTGAATTCACCTTTCAGCAGGACAATAACCTGGTTCAGTCTGCCTTCTACCAGACACTGGGAGATGAATTCACCTTTCAGCAGGACAATAACCTGGTTCAGTCTGCCTTCCACCAGACACTGGGAGATGGATTCACCTTTCAGCAGGACAATAACCTGGTTCAGTCTGCCTTCTACCAGACACAGAGGTGAATTCACCTTTCAGCAGGACAATAACCTGGTTCAGTCTGCCTTCCACCAGACACAGAGGTGAATTCACCTTTCAGCAGGACAATAACCTGGTTCAGTCTGCCTTCCACCAGACACAGAGGTAAATTCACCTTTCAGCAGGACAATAACCTGGTTCAGTCTGCCTTCTACCAGACACAGAGGTGAATTCACCTTTCAGCAGGACAATAACCTGGTTCAGTCTGCCTTCCACCAGACACAGAGGTGAATTCACCTTTCAGCAGGACAATAACCTGGTTCAGTCTGCCTTCCACCAGACACAGAGGTGAATTCACCTTTCAGCAGGACAATAACCTGGTTCAGTCTGCCTTCCACCAGACACAGAGGTGAATTCACCTTTCAGCAGGACAATAACCTGGTTCAGTCTGCCTTCTACCAGACACAGAGGTGAATTCACCTTTCAGCAGGACAATAACCTGGTTCAGTCTGCCTTCTACCAGACACAGAGGTGAATTCACCTTTCAGCAGGACAATAACCTGGTTCAGTCTGCCTTCTACCAGACACAGAGGTGAATTCACCTTTCAGCAGAACAATAACAAGGCCAAATCTACACAGGAGTTACTTACCAAGAAGACAGTGAATGTTCCTGAGTGGCCGAGTTATAGTATTGACTTAAATCTACTTGAAAAGACCTGTAAATGGTTGTCTGGCAAAGACCTGAAAATGGTTGTCTGGCAAAGACCTGAAAATGGTTGTCTAGTAAAGACCTGAAAATGGTTGTCTGGCAAAGACCTGAAAATGGTTGTCTGGCAAAGACCTGAAAATGGTTGTCTGGCAAAGACCTGAAAATGGTTGTCTAGTAAAGACCTGAAAATGGTTGTCTAGTAAAGACCTGAAAATGGTTGTCTAGTAAAGACCTGAAAATGGTTGTCTAGTAAAGACCTGAAAATGGTTGTCTAGTAAAGACCTGAAAATGGTTGTCTAGTAAAGACCTGAAAATGGTTGTCTAGTAAAGACCTGTAAATGGTTGTCTAGTAAAGACCTGTAAATGGTTGTCTAGTAAAGACCTGTAAATGGTTGTCTAGTAAAGACCTGTAAATGGTTGTCTAGTAAAGACCTGAAAATGGTTGTCTAGTAAAGACCTGTAAATGGTTGTCTAGTAAAGACCTGAAAATGGTTGTCTAGTAAAGACCTGTAAATGGTTGTCTGGTAAAGACCTGTAAATGGTTGTCTGGTAAAGACCTGAAAATGGTTGTCTAGTAAAGACCTGTAAATGGTTGTCTAGTAAAGACCTGAAAATGGTTGTCTGGTAAAGACCTGAAAATGGTTGTCTGGTAAAGACCTGAAAATGGTTCTCTAGTAAAGACCAACAACCAATTTGACAGAGCTTGAAGAATTTTGAAAAGAAAAATGGGAAAATGTTGCACAATCCTGGTGTGCAAGCTTTTAGAGGCATACTCAGAAAGACTGCTGTAATATTTGCCAAAAGTGCTTATAGAAAGTATTGACTCAAGAGGGGGGGAATACATACGTAAATTATTATATTTCTGCATTACATTTTCAATAAATTAGCAAACATTTGGAAAAACATATTTTCACTTTGTCATTAAGGAGTACTCTGTGTAGATGGGTGACTATCTGGATCCATTCTGAACTCAGGCTGTAACACAACAACATCAGTCAAAGGGGAGGAATACGTCCTGAAGGAACTGCACTTTAAATGTCTCATATCAAACTTAAAGTGCATATACAATCCCAACACACTTTAAATTAAAACAATACATTGGAAAAGTCAAAGCAAACAGGAATCAGTAAAACAGAAGCAATACAGGCTCCATAGGACACACTAGGTTAGGACAATAGGCTCCATAGGACACACTAGGTTAGGACAATAGGCTCCATAGGACACACTAGGTTAGGACAATAGGCTCCATAGGACAACAGGCTCCATAGGACACACTAGGTTAGGACAATAGGCTCCATAGGACACACTAGGTTAGGACAATAGGCTCCATAGGACACACTAGGTTAGGACAATAGGCTGCATAGGACAATAGGCTCCATAGGACACACTAGGTTAGGACAATAGGCTCCATAGGACACTAGGTTAGGACAATAGGCTCCATAGGACACTAGGTTAGGACAATAGGCTCCATAGGACACTAGGTTAGGACAATAGGCTCCATAGGACAATAGGCTCCATAGGACACACTAGGTTAGGACAATAGGCTCCATAGGACACACTAGGTTAGGACAATAGGCTGCATAGGACAATAGGCTCCATAGGACACACTAGGTTAGGACAATAGGCTCCATAGGACACACTAGGTTAGGACAATAGGCTGCATAGGACACTAGGTTAGGACAATAGGCTCCATAGGACACACTAGGTTAGGACAATAGGCTCCATAGGACAATAGGCTCCATAGGACACACTAGGTTAGGACAATAGGCTCCATAGGACACACTAGGTTAGGACAATAGGCTCCATAGGACACACTAGGTTAGGACAATAGGCTCCATAGGACACACTAGGTTAGGACAATAGGCTCCATAGGACACACTAGGTTAGGACAATAGGCTGCATAGGACAATAGGCTCCATAGGACACACTAGGTTAGGACAATAGGCTCCATAGGACACACTAGGTTAGGACAATAGGCTGCATAGGACAATAGGCTTCATAGGACACACTAGGTTAGGACAATAGGCTCCATAGGACACACTAGGTTAGGACAATAGGCTCCATAGGACACTAGGTTAGGACAATAGGCTCCATAGGACACACTAGGTTAGGACAATAGGCTCCATAGGACAATAGGCTCCATAGGACACACTAGGTTAGGACAATAGGCTCCATAGGACAATAGGCTCCATAGGACACACTAGGTTAGGACAATAGGCTCCATAGGACACTAGGTTAGGACAATAGGCTCCATAGGACACACTAGGTTAGGACAATAGGCTGCATAGGACAATAGGCTCCATAGGACACACTAGGTTAGGACAATAGGCTCCATAGGACACAATAGGTTAGGACAATATGCTCCATAGGACACACTAGGTTAGGACAATAGGCTGCATAGGACAATAGGCTCCATAGGACACACTAGGTTAGGACAATAGGCTCCATAGGACACACTAGGTTAGGACAATAGGCTCCATAGGACACACTAGGTTAGGACAATAGGCTCCATAGGACACACTAGGTTAGGACAATAGGCTCCATAGGACACACTAGGTTAGGACAATAGGCTCCATAGGACACACTAGGTTAGGACAATAGGCTCCATAGGACACACTAGGTTAGGACAATAGGCTCCATAGGACACACTAGGTTAGGACAATAGGCTCCATAGGACACACTAGGTTAGGACAATAGGCTCCATAGGACACACTAGGTTAGGACAATAGGCTCCATAGGACAACAGGCTCCATAGGACACACTAGGTTAGGACAATAGGCTCCATAGGACACACTAGGTTAGGACAATAGGCTCCATAGGACACACTAGGTTAGGACAATAGGCTCCATAGGACACACTAGGTTAGGACAATAGGCTCCATAGGACACTAGGTTAGGACAATAGGCTCCATAGGACACTAGGTTAGGACAATAGGCTCCATAGGACACTAGGTTAGGACAATAGGCTCCATAGGACACTAGGTTAGGACAATAGGCTCCATAGGACAATAGGCTCCATAGGACACACTAGGTTAGGACAATAGGCTCCATAGGACACACTAGGTTAGGACAATAGGCTGCATAGGACAATAGGCTCCATAGGACACACTAGGTTAGGACAATAGGCTGCATAGGACACTAGGTTAGGACAATAGGCTCCATAGGACACACTAGGTTAGGACAATAGGCTCCATAGGACAATAGGCTCCATAGGACACACTAGGTTAGGACAATAGGCTCCATAGGACACACTAGGTTAGGACAATAGGCTCCATAGGACACACTAGGTTAGGACAATAGGCTGCATAGGACAATAGGCTCCATAGGACACACTAGGTTAGGACAATAGGCTCCATAGGACACACTAGGTTAGGACACTAGGTTAGGACAATAGGCTCCATAGGACACACTAGGTTAGGACAATAGGCTCCATAGGACAATAGGCTCCATAGGACACACTAGGTTAGGACAATAGGCTCCATAGGACAATAGGCTCCATAGGACACACTAGGTTAGGACAATAGGCTCCATAGGACAATAGGCTCCATAGGACACACTAGGTTAGGACAATAGGCTCCATAGGACAATAGGCTCCATAGGACACACTAGGTTAGGACAATAGGCTCCATAGGACACTAGGTTAGGACAATAGGCTCCATAGGACACACTAGGTTAGGACAATAGGCTGCATAGGACAATAGGCTCCATAGGACACACTAGGTTAGGACAATAGGCTCCATAGGACACACTAGGTTAGGACAATATGCTCCATAGGACACACT
Source organism: Oncorhynchus keta (assembly GCF_023373465.1). NCBI lineage: Eukaryota > Metazoa > Chordata > Actinopteri > Salmoniformes > Salmonidae > Oncorhynchus > Oncorhynchus keta. The sequence continues at coordinate 392,182 of NW_026290753.1, read as the reverse complement.
AGGTTAGGACAATAGGCTGCATAGGACAATAGGCTCCATAGGACACACTAGGTTAGGACAATAGGCTCCATAGGACACACTAGGTTAGGACAATAGGCTCCATAGGACACACTAGGTTAGGACAATAGGCTCCATAGGACACACTAGGTTAGGACAATAGGCTGCATAGGACACACTAGGTTAGGACAATAGGCTGCATAGGACACACTAGGTTAGGACAATAGGCTCCATAGGACACACTAGGTTAGGACAATAGGCTCCATAGGACACACTAGGTTAGGACAATAGGCTCCATAGGACACACTAGGTTAGGACAATAGGCTCCATAGGACACACTAGGTTAGGACAATAGGCTCCATAGGACACACTAGGTTAGGACAATAGGCTCCATAGGACACACTAGGTTAGGACAATAGGCTCCATAGGACACACTAGGTTAGGACAATAGGCTCCATAGGACAACAGGCTCCATAGGACACACTAGGTTAGGACAATAGGCTCCATAGGACACACTAGGTTAGGACAATAGGCTCCATAGGACACACTAGGTTAGGACAATAGGCTGCATAGGACAATAGGCTCCATAGGACACACTAGGTTAGGACAATAGGCTCCATAGGACACACTAAGTTAGGACAATAGGCTCCATAGGACACACTAGTTTAGGACAATAGGCTCCATAGGACACACTAGGTTAGGACAATAGGCTGCATAGGACAATAGGCTCCATAGGACACACTAGGTTAGGACAATAGGCTCCATAGGACACACTAGGTTAGGACAATAGGCTGCATAGGACAATAGGCTCCATAGGACACACTAGGTTAGGACAATAGGCTGCATAGGACAATAGGCTCCATAGAACACACTAGGTTAGGACAATAGGCTCCATAGGACACACTAGGTTAGGACAATAGGCTGCATAGGACACTAGGTTAGGACAATAGGCTGCATAGGACAATAGGCTCCATAGGACACACTAGGTTAGGACAATAGGCTCCATAGGACACACTAGGTTAGGACAATAGGCTCCATAGGACAATAGGCTCCATAGGACACACTAGGTTAGGACAATAGGCTCCATAGGACACACTAGGTTAGGACAATAGGCTCCATAGGACAATAGGCTCCATAGGACACACTAGGTTAGGACAATAGGCTGCATAGGACAATAGGCTCCATAGGACACACTAGGTTAGGACAATAGGCTCCATAGGACACACTAGGTTAGGACAATATGCTCCATAGGACACACTAGGTTAGGACAATAGGCTGCATAGGACAATAGGCTCCATAGGACACACTAGGTTAGGACAATAGGCTCCATAGGACACACTAGGTTAGGACAATAGGCTGCATAGGACAATAGGCTCCATAGGACACACTAGGTTAGGACAATAGGCTCCATAGGACACACTAGGTTAGGACAATAGGCTCCATAGGACACACTAGGTTAGGACAATAGGCTGCATAGGACAATAGGCTCCATAGGACAACAGGCTCAAGGCTCCGTACTTACAGATGTTGTCATTCTCTTCATAATCCTCCAGTTCAATCATGGAAGACGGTCCGCTTTTGAACCCTTTTAACCTGTTGACAAAAAGGAATGGATCTCCTGACAGTGTCATGTTGGACAACAGTCACTCATAACGTTGTTTAGAAGAGAAGCAACAGTCAGAAATACACCATATATATACATACACATACAGCAGTATGTGGAAACCCCTTCAAGTTGGTGGATCTGTCTATTTCAGCCACACCCATTGGTGGAATCGGCTATTTCAGCCACACCCATTTGGTGGAATCGGCTATTTCAGCCACACCCGTTGGTGGAATCGGCTATTTCAGCCACACCCATTTGGTGGAATCGGCTATTTCAGCCACACCCATTGGTGGAATCGGCTATTTCAGCCACACCCATTGGTGGAATCGGCTATTTCAGCCACACCCATTGGTGGAATTGGCTATTTCAGCCACACCCGTTGGTGGAATTGGCTATTTCAGCCACACCCGTTGGTGGAATTGGCTATTTCAGCCACACCCATTTGGTGGAATTGGCTATTTCAGCCACACCCATTTGGTGGAATTGGCTATTTCAGCCACACCCATTTGGTGGAATTGGCTATTTCAGCCACACCCATTTGGTGGAATTGGCTATTTCAGCCACACCCATTTGGTGGAATTGGCTATTTCAGCCACTCCCATTTGGTGGAATTGGCTATTTCAGCCACACCCATTGGTGGAATCGGCTATTTCAGCCACACCCGTTGCTGACAAGTGTATAAAATTGGACTCTGGAGCAGTGGAAACGTGCTCCCTGGAGTGATGAATCACGCTTCACCATCTGGCGGATGCCAGGAGGACGCTACCTGTCCCAATGCATAGTGCAAACTGTAAAGTTTGGTGGGGAGGAATAATGGCCTGGGGCTGTTTTTCATAGTTCGGGCTAACCCCCTTAGTTCCAGTGAATCTTAACGCTACAGCGTACAATGACATTCTAGATGATTCTGTGCTTCCAACTTTGTTGCAACAGTTTGGGGAAGGCCCTTTCCTGTTTTACCATGACAATGCCCCCGTGCACAAGGCGATGTCCTGGGGCGGCAGGTAGCCTAGTGGTTAGAGTATTGGACTTGTAACCGAAAGGTTGCAATATCGAATCCCCGAGCTGAACAGGGTAAAAATCTATCGTTCTGCCCCTGAACAAGGCAGTTGTTCCTAGGCCGTCACTGAAAATAAGAATTTGTTCTTAACTGACTTGCCTAGTTAAATAAAGGTAAAATACAATGACAACAGTGTTTAGAAGCAACAATCAGAAGTAAAAGCTGTTGAGAAGCAACAGTTAGAACTAACAAGAGGTCGACCGATTATGATTTTTCAACACCGATAACGATTGTTGGAGGACCAAAAAAAGCGTATACCGATTAATCAGACGATTTTTTATTTTATTTACAGTGGGGCAAAAAAGTATTTAGTCAGCCACCAATTGTGCAAGTTCTCCCACTTAAAAAGATGAGGCCTGTAATTTTCATCATAGGTACACTTCAACTATGACAGACAAAATAAGAAAAAAAAATCCAGAAAAATCACATTGTAGGATTTTTAATGAATTTATTTGCAAATTATGGTGGAAAATAAGTATTTGGTCACCTACAAACAAGCAATATTTCTGGCTCGCACAGACCTGTAACTTCTTCTTTAACCTCTTGGTGTTAGGGGGCAGTATTTTAATTTTGGGGGAAAAACGTTCCCGTTTTAAAACGGGATATTTTGTCAGGATAAGATGCTAGAATATGGATATAATTGGATAGGAAACACTAACATTTCCAAAACTGTAAAGATAGTGTCTGTGAGTATAACAGAAGTGATGTTGCAGGCGAAAGCCTGAGAAAAATCCAATCCGGAAGTTCCAATCCGCCCCAGGTTTTCAATGACTCCCTATATGGCTGTACCATCAACGAGCTTACGCTTTTTCTACGTATTCCCCAAGGTTTGACATGTTTCTGTGGACATTACGGATATTATTTGGAATTTGTCTGCGTTGTTGTGACCGCTCTTTCCTTTCTGAACATAATGCGCCAAACAAACAGAGGTATTTTGAAAATAAAAATAATCTTTATGGATCAACCGGAACATTTGTTGTGTAACTGGGAGTCTCGTGAGTGAAAACATCCGAAGATCAAAAGGTAACCGATTAATTTGATTGCTTTTCGGATTTGTGACCAAGCTACCTGATGCTAAGTGTACTTAATGTTTTGTCATGCGATCGATAAACTTACACAAGCGCTTGGATTGCTTTCGCTGTAAAGCATAATTTCAAAATCTGAGACGACAGGTGGATTAACAAAAGGCTAAGCTGTGTTTTGCAATATTGCACTTATGATTTCATGAATATGAATATTTTTAGTAATATTATTTGACTGAGGCGCAATGCTATTCTGCGGTTGCTGATGACAGTTATCCCAGGGATGGGTAGCGTCAAGAAATTAAGGTATGATTAATATGATTGTATATGTAATTCTGTGTGATTAGTTAGGTATTTAGTAAATAAATAATTAAACCCAATTCTGTATTGCTGATTCAACTTGTTAGCCAGGGTTCGTGAAGATAACCAAGAATTTACAACTTTCAGATGAGACTGAAATAAGGTGACGATTAATATTGACTGCTAATGATGTAAAATATTACTAGGTCTTTAAGAGTTTATACGGAAGATAATAGCTCTATAAATATTATTTTGTGGTGCCCCGACTCTAGTTAATTACATTTACATGATTAGCTCAATCAGGTAATATTAATTACGGAGAAAGGATTTTATAGAATAGCATGTCATATCACTTAATCCGGCATAGCCAAAGACACGACGAGAAGCAACAGTCAGAAGTAGCGTGTTGAGAAGCAACAGTCAAAAGTAGCGTGTTGAGAAGCAACAGTCAAAAGTAGCGTGTTGAGAAGCAACAGTCAAAAGTAGCGTGTTGAGAAGCAACAGTCAAAAGTAGCGTGTTGAGAAGCAACAGTCAAAAGTAGCGTGTTGAGAAGCAACAGTCAAAAGTAGCGTGTTGAGAAGCAACAGTCAAAAGTAGCGTGTTGAGAAGCAACAGTCAAAAGTAGCGTGTTGAGAAGCAACAGTCAGAAGTAAGTAGTATTTGAGAGTGTACTTACGTGTTGTCTGAGAGTCGGTTGTTGCTTTGGGAGAAGTCTCGGTGTATGGTCTTCTTTTTCCCCAGCTGTCCAACAGGCTCTATGCAGACAGTACTGGCACTCAGATCCACAGGGCTGGAGCTCCTGTCACTGGTTGGGTCCTGGGAGGGGTCATTAGCTGGCCCAGAGCTGAGGCCGATGCTGGGGCTCTGGGCTGACTGCTCCTCAGGCGCTCTAGGGAATAGCGCGTTCCTCCCCAAAGTCTGCCGCGTGCTGCTTCTGACCGTGGCCACCGGGAGCGCTCCTCTGCCCGAGGAGAAGACGGTGGTGGCCAGAGAGCCCTTGACTGTCTTGGGAGCGGAGAGGTCCTTCCTCTTCAGCGGGGTCTGAACTCCTTCAGGTCGAGTTGAGGAGGCTGTGTTGCCATTCTGAGGGGGTCCAAGGAACTTACTTCTCTCCACCTTGCGAGTTTTTGGGTTTGGCTGTGGTTGAGGGGGTGAAGGTTTTTTGGGGTAAGGCTGGGGTTGTTGAGGGAATGAAGAGGTGCTGTCAGCGTTCTCTGGGGGGTTGTTGGTGACCCACCAGTTCCCTGGAGCTTTCCTCCTCCTGCTGCGTTTCTCTGGAGCCTCCCTGGCCTGACACCACTGCCTGCTGGGGGTAACGGTAGCAGAGTGGGGGGTAATGTCACTCTGGGGTTTACACTTGGGAGGGCGGGTATAGATCCAGTCAAACACCTTCTCACCTGAGAAGAGACATTAGCAGAACACAAAATCACCACATATTTAAGTAACAGCTGTTTGAGATGACAGAGTACATATTTTGTATTTTACTAAGTTTGATTTATGAGTGAGCTATATCCACTTGAAGGAAATGGGTGGTGTTAGTATGAAGCCTTACTTGGGGTGAGTGTATGCTGTCTGAGAGGGCTGGGCATGGGACTGAGCCCCCCCAGCTCCTGTTGCTCCTCCTGCTGCTCTGCCGTAGAGGCCTCAGCCTCCTCCTCTTCTCTCTGACCTTCAGGCCTCGCTGGCTCCTCTCTACTGGTCGTCTTTTGCTTCTTAGTTCTGCCCCTCTTGGGCTTCTCTGCTTTATGCTCTGCAGTCTGATTGGACAAAGGTTTATTTTCTGCGGTTTGATTGGACGAGGGTTTCTTCTTTGCGTTCTGATTAAACAAGGGCCTTGATGTCCCCTCTTGCCCTGACTCCACAGAGGAATATCTTGCTGGTTTGGTTTTTGTTTTCTTGTTATTGTGTTTGTACTTGTTTGCTGTGTGTGTGTTGACTGTCTCTGTGACCTGTGTGTTGAAAGGGCTGGTGAGCCACCAGGGACCAGGCTTGATCCTCTTCCTCTTCCCTGCTAACTGGGTTAGCTGGCCGGCCTGAGAGGAGTCAGCCTCACCTGTAGGGGAGGGGCCGACCTCCTTGGCTTTACGATTGGCTGGGACCTTGACTCGTCTCTGTCCTGTCGGTGCCAACTGTAGAACTGTGGAGGAAAGACAACATCTATCTAAATCAGCCTAGATTTTTATGTGCACTACATTTTTCCATTGATTTTTTTGTGAATATTTTTTATTTTGTTGTTTTTATTGTTGAGAGCAAAACATACAGTCAAAGTCCGAAGTTTACATACACCTTAGCCAAATACAGTTAAACTCAGTTTTTCACAATTCCTGACATTTAATCCTAGTACAAATTCCCTGTTTTAGGTCAGTTAGGATCACCACTTTATTTTAAGAATGTGAAATGTCAGAATAATAGTAGAGAGAATGATTTATTTCAGCTTTTATTTCTTTCATCAGAAATTGTGGGTAAGAAGTTTACATACACGCAATTACTATTTGGTAGCATTGCCTTTAAATTTTTTAACTCGGGTCAAACGATTTGGGTAGCCTTCCACAAACTTCCCACAATAAGTTGGGTGAATTTTGGCCCATTCCTCCTGACAGAGCTGGTGTAACGGAGTCAGGTTTGTAGACCTCCTTGCTCGCACACGCTTTTTCAGTTTTGTTTTCAAATTTTCTATAGGATTGAGGTCAGGGCTTTGTGATGGCCACTCTAATGCCTTGACTTTGTTGTCCTTAAGCCATTTTGCAACAACTTTGGAAGTATGCTTGGGGTCATGGTCGCAAATGGGTCTTCCAAATGGACAAAGCTTTAACTTCCTGACTGATGTCTTGAGATGTTGCTTCAATATATCCACCTAATTTTCCTACCTCATGATTCCATCTATTTTGTGAAGTGCACCAGTCCCTCCTGCAACAAAGCACCCCCACAACATGATGCTGCCACCCCCGTGCTTTACGGTTGGGATAGTGTTCTTCGGCTTGCAAGCCTCCCCCCTTTTCCTCCAAACATTATGATGGTCATTATGGCCAAACAGTTCTATTTTTGCTTCATCAGTATAGAGGACATTTCTTCAAAAAGTACGATCTTTGTCCCCATGTGCAGTCGCAAACCGTAGCCTGGTCTTGAAATAAATCAACAAATACACCTCCAATTGACTCAAATTATGTCAATTAGCCTATCAGAAGCTTCTAAAGCCACGACATCATTTTCTGGAATTTTCCAAGCGGTTTAAAAGCACAGTCAACTTAGTGTATGTAAACTTCTGACCAACTGGAATTGTGATACAGTGAATTATAAGTGAAATAATATGTCTAAACAATTGTTGGAAAAATTACTTGTATCATGCGCAAAGTAGATGTCCTAACCGACTTGCCAAAACCAGTTTGTAAACAAGAAATGTGTGGTTGAAAAACAAGTTTTAATGTCTCCAACTTAAGTGCATGTAAACTTCCGGCATTCAACTGTATTCCTATACCTACAAATGATACAACTTGAACTTGTGATGAACATTGTAGTCAAAGAAACCATTGTGATGTCAGCTGATCTTACCTGGGGAAACATCCAGGTCTGAAGCAGCTTCACTCTCCTCCTCCATGCTGACTGGCTGCTCCCCAGCTCCAGCTGACAGTCTCCTGGTCTTCCCAGACTGCAGGCCTCGTCCTCGGCTCGTCTTGGGGTTCACCTTGTTGCCTTGGATACCAGCTTGGAATTGAGATATTCTGGGAACTTTCTTTTCTGTTTTGGTGCGGGCTTTTGATTGGCTGGGTTTAGGCTTAGCCCCTCCTCCTGGTTCCAGGTAACCTGGTGTCGTTGGTTCAGATAACGGGTTGTTGACCTTCTTCTTCGGGGCTTGTTCTATGTGGTCTGCCTCGACAGGCCCATCACCCTGGGGACTTGAGTCCCTCTTCTTCCTGGCTGTAGACTTGGTGAGGACAGGTATGAGGGAGGAGCCTCCAGTAGCATTCTTCTCTTTAGTTTTCACTTCAGCTGTCCCTCTTGATCTCAGCTTGGCTGTATCCTTCTCTGATTGGCTTGTCTTGGTGAGTGTGTCAGCTGAGGCGTCATTATTGCTGTGTGATTGGTCCTTCTGCTGCGGTTGAGGTGTGGCTGTGGTCCTGTTGGGGTCAGTCTTCCTGCGCAGGGAGAACCAGGAAGGACCATCGTCCTCCAGGATCAGGAAGTCATCCTCCAGGTCGGTGAGAGGAACTTCTCTCACTGGAGACGCCAGGGCTTTCCTAGGGCAGAAACACAGCATTAAACCCTTTCCTAGGGCAGAAACACAGCATTAACCCTTTCCTAGGGCAGAAACACAACATTAACCCTTTCCTAGGGCAGAAACACAGCATTAACCCTTTCCTAGGGCAGAAACACAGCATTAACCCTTTCCTAGGGTAGAAACACAGCATTAACCCTTTCCTAGGGTAGAAACACAGCATTAACCCTTTCCTAGGGAAACACAGCATTAACCATTTCCTAGGGCAGCTCAGTTGGTAGAGCATGGCGCTTGTAACGCCAGGGTAGTGGGTTCGATCCCCGGGACCACCCATACGTAGAATGTATGCACACATGACTGTAAGTCGCTTTGGATAAAAGCGTCTGCTAAATGGCATATTATTATTATATTATTATTATTATTATTATTATTATTATTATTATATTATATTATTATTATTATTATTATAAACACATATTACATTAACCCTTTCCTATTATTATAAACACAGCATTAACCCTTTCATAGGGCAGAAACACAGCATTAACCCTTTCATAGGGCAGAAACACAGCATTAACCCTTTCCTAGGGCAGAAACACAGCATTAACCCTTTCCTAGGGCAGAAACACAACATTAACCCTTTCCTAGGGCAGAAACACAGCATTAACCCTTTCCTAGGGCAGAAACACAGCATTAACCCTTTCCTAGGGCAGAAACACAGCATTAACCCTTTCCTAGGGCAGAAACACAGCATTAACACTTTCCTAGGGCAGAAACACAGCATTAACCCTTTCCTACAGCATTAACCCTTTCCTAGGGCAGACACACAGCATTAACCCTTTCCTAGGGCAGAAACACAGCATTAACCCTTTCCTAGGGCAGAAACACAGCATTAACCCTTTCCTAGGGCAGAAACACAGCATTAACCCTTTCCTAGGGCAGAAACACAGCATTAACCCTTTCCTAGGGCAGAAACACAGCATTAACCCTTTCCTAGGGCAGAAACACAGCATTAACCCTTTCCTAGGGCAGAAACACAGCATTAACCCTTTCCTAAGGGCAGAAACACAGCATTAACCCTTTCCTAGGGCAGAAACACAGCATTAACCCTTTCCTAGGGCAGAAACACAGCATTAACCCTTTCCTAGGGCAGAAACACAGCATTAACCCTTTCCTAGGGCAGAAACACAGCATTAACCCTTTCCTAGGGCAGAAACACAGCATTAACCCTTTCCTAGGGCTGAACTTGTGAGAAGGTGGGAAGGATCCGTGGACACTAAAGGGACGGGTATGATGAGTGTGTTTCATTTGGTGACTTCAGAGAGGACAGGAAACACACATGACGATTAGAGGTCGGCCGATTAATCGGAATGGCCGATTAATTAGGGCCGATTTCAAGTTTTCATAACAATCGGAAATCTTTTTTTTTTTACACCTTTATTTCATCTTTACTTAACTAGGCAAGTCAGTTAAGAACACATTCTTATTTTCAATGACGGCCTAGGAACGGTGGGTTAACTGTATCGCTCAGGGGCAGAATGACAGATTTTCACCTTGTCAGCTCGGGGGATTTGCAACATTAGAGTTAACTTGTCCAACGCTCTAACCACCTGCCTCTCATTGCACTCCACGAGGAGACGCGAATGCAGTAAGGTAAGTAAGTAATGCAGTAAGGTAAGTTGCTAGCTAGCATTAAACGTATCTTATAAAAAGCAATCAATCATAATCACTAGTTAACTACACATGGTTGATGATATTACTAGTTTATCTAGCGTGTCCTGCGTTGCATATAATCTATGCGGTGCGTATCGTTGCTCCAACGTGTACCTAACCATAAAATCAATGCATTTCTTAAAATCACTATCACAGAATACATATTTTTAAACCTGCATATTTAGCTAAAAGAAATCCAGGTTAGCAGGCAATATTAACCAGGTGAAATTGTGTCACTTCTCTTGCGTTCATTGCACGCAGAGTCAGTGTCTATGCAAGTTTGGGCCGCCTAATTGGCCAGAATTGTACATAATTATGACCTAACATTGAAGGTTGTGCAATGTAACAGGAATATTTAGACTGATGGATGCCACCCGTTAGATAAAATACGGAACGGTTCCGTATTTCACTGAAAGAATAAACGTCTTGTTTTCGAAATGATAGTTTCCGGGTTCGACCATATTAATGACCTCAGGCTCGTATTTCTGTGTGTTATTAAGACTATGATTTCATTGAGCAGTCTGACTGAGCGATGGTAGGCAGCAGCAGGCTCGTAAGCAGTCATTCAAACAGCACATTCGTGCGTTTGCCAGCAGCTGTTTATGACTTCAAACCTATCAACACCCTAGATTAGGCTGGTGTAACCGATGTGAAATGGCTAGCTAGTTAGCGGGGTGCACACTAATAGCGTTTCCAACGTCACTCGCTCTGAGACTTGGAGTAGTTGTTCCCCTTGCTCTGCATGGGTGACGTTGCTTCGATGGTGGCTGGTGTCGTTGTGTTCCTGGTTCGAGCCCAGGTAGTGGCGAGGAGAGGGACGGAAGCTATACTGTTACACTGGCAATACTAAAGTGCCTATAAGAACATCCAATAGTCAAAGGTTAATTAAATACAAATGGTATAGAGAGAAATAGTCCTATAATTCCTATAATAACTACAACCTAAAACTTCTTACCTGGGAATATTGAAGACTCGTGTTAAAAGGAACCACCAGCTTTCATATGTTCTCATGTTCTGAGCAAGGAACTGAAACGTTAGCTACATGGCACATATTGCACTTTTACTTTCTTCTCCAACACTTTGTTTTTGCATTATTTAAACCAAATTCAACAAGTTTCATTATTTATTTGAGGCTAAATTGATTTTATTTAGGTATTATATTAAGTTAAAATAAGTGTTCATTCAGTATTGTTGTAATTGTCATTATTACAAATAATTGTTATTTTTATTTAATCGTCCGATTCATCGGCATAGACTTTTTTTGGTCCTCCAATAATCGGTATCGGTGTTCAAAAATCATAATCGACCTCGGATGACGACATCTCTGAATATGTACATTTCTCCATTATGGGGTTTGCATCTACTTCTTGTATAAAATTAATGAGTAAAGATGAAACTGTGTGTGAAATTATGTAATATGATGTTAAACCTTTAATGTGAAAGAATTGTATGGCGTCACGGACCAGCCGTTTTCTACTGTTACGAATAAAAACTCCTCCTGAGGAAATCCTCTTCAGACCACACGTCCCTCAATGGACACCGAGGGGGCACAGGTTGAGTTCAGACCACAAAAACCTCAGTATAAGCTAAGGTTGTAATGGTTGTTGAATTCCTAACCATACCACGTGGAGCATTGGCTACACGGCTGGAAACGTTGAACTCTGAGACTATCGATCCTGACAGAATAAGAGCAAATCTTAGATACGAATTACTATTACATATCTACTGTTTGTTTGCTTATGCATTTCTGTGATTATTTAGTTAATAAATAAATGATTATGACATTTGATGTATGGATGATTCATAGTGAAGACTGGGTTCGTGCAAATGAACAATTTATGATGTTTGGAATGAGACTAACGTGAGTTAAATAATAATTCATTAATTAGAAGATTAATTGATCAGATATTAAAATATCTGAAAAGTTCTATTCGGAAAATTATAACTTTGTAATCTGAAGATTTTCCTTGGTGCCCCGACTTCCTAGTTAATTACATTTACATGATTAGATTAATCACGTAATAATAATTACAGAGAATTGATTTGATAACATAACAGTCTTCACTTTAATGCCAAAGACACGACATATTAGTAACATGTTCAACTACTTAAGACATTGGCTCAAATCTAGGTTGTGCCTTTATTTTTCAGAGACAATTAACAATGATTATTTCACTTCTCTCATTGGGATTTGAGAAGTCAAATCCCAAACTCCAGCCTGGTATGCTTCGCAAGCGTTCCCGGAAGTCTCGTGATGTTGGGCCTTTCGGTGTAGAAACAGGGAGGGGCACTTCTGTGGATATTGTACACAGGGCAGTTCTAACCATTCATTCAGTTAAATGAAGACAATAGATGTGGACTCACCAGGCAGGCTTGGACTGACCAGCCTCTCTCAGCTTCTGGAGGAAGGAGGATGTGGCTTTCCTTTCCGGTGTTGCCTCCTTCTCTGGTGGTTGGGCCAGACTCTTCTTCTCTGAGGGTTGGGCCAGACTCTTCTTCTCTGAGGGTTGGGCCAGACTCTTCTTCTCTGAGGGCTGGGCCAGACTCTTCTTCTCTGAGGGCTGGGCCAGACTCTTCTTCTCTGGTGGCTGGGCCAGACTCTTCTTCTCTGGTGGCTGGGCCAGACTCTTCTTCTCTGGTGGCTGGGCCAGACTCTTCTTCTCTGGTGGCTGGGCCAGACTCTTCTTCTCTGAGGTCTGGGCCAGACTCTTCTTCTCTGGTGGCTGGGCCAGACTCTTCTTCTCTGGTGGCTGGGCCAGACTCTTCTTCTCTGGTGGCTGGGCCAGACTCTTCTTCTCTGGTGGCTGGGCCAGACTCTTCTTCTCTGGTGGCTGGGCCAGACTCTTCTTCTCTGGTGGCTGGGCCAGACTCTTCTTCTCTGGTGGCTGGGCCAGACTCTTCTTCTCTGGTGGCTGGGCCAGACTCTTCTTCTCTGAAGGTCGGGCCAGACTCTTCATCTCTGAAGGTCGGGCCAGACTCTTCTTTCTGAGTCCAGACTCATCATGTCCCCTGGAGAAAAGGAAACACCAGGGTGGTATAGAAGGTCGGGAACTCTTCTTCCCTGTAAAAGGAGGGGGTTCACCATGGACACAGGTTGTAGAAGGAGGGGCTCACCATGGGGGACAGTAAAACTTCCTGGAGGGGGAACACCAGGGGATGTGTAAATTGAGGGGGAACAACATTTAAACGGGTTTAGTGTAAAAAAAAAAAAAATAACAAGTGAACACCAGGGGGTGTAAATGCAGGGGAACACTGCAGGGGTGTAAAAGCCCTAGATTCAGGGGGACAAAGACATTACCTAGGGGGTATAGAAGGAGGGGAGTAATAATTGTACACTCACCAAGGGGCATCTTGTATAAGATATGCCATGGGGGAAAACACCAGGGGCTGCATATAAAAGTCATTTCTGGAACACCAGGGGGTATAAAAGGAGGGGGAACACCAGGGAGGTATAAAAGGAGGGGGACACCAGGGGGGTGTATAGAAGGAGGGGGACACCAGGGGGTATAGAAGGCATTTCCTTCTGGGGTTGGTACACCAGGGGGCTATGAAAGGAGGGGTTCGAACACCAGGGAGGTATAGAAGGACTAAGGGGAACACCAGGGGGCATATAGAAGGAGGGGGAACATTTGCCAGGGGGCTATAGAAGGATGGGGACCACCAGTGGGGTATAGAAGGAGGGGGATCACCAGGGGGTATAACATTGGAGGGGTATGTACATCATTTTCCATGGGGATAGAACCTGATGGTAGTTTTGAAACACATCAATTCCATTTAAATGTTCTAACATTGACATGTTCACCAGTGGGGTATAGAAGGTTCTTAACATTGACATGTTCACCATTGGGTTCTAGAAGGACATGTTCTAACACCAGGGGGTATAGAAGGTTCTTAGGGGGAATGTTCTTAACATTGACATGTTCTATAGAAGGAGGGGACATGTTCTAACATTGACATGGGGTAACATTGAATGTTCTTAACATTGAATGTTCACCAGGGGGTATGAATGTTCTAGGGGGAACACCAGGGGGTTCTAGACATGTTCTATTGGGAACACCAGGGAGGTGTAAAAGGAGGGGACCACCAGTGGGGTATAGAAGGAGGGGGATCACCAGGGGGTATAGAAGGAGGGAGAACACCAGGGGGTATAGAAGGAGGGGGAACACCAGGGGGTATAGAAGGAGGGGGAACACCAGGGGGTATAGAAGGAGGGGGAACACCAGGGGGTATAGAAGGAGGGGAACATCAGGGGGTATAGAAGGAGGGGGAACACCAGGGGGTATAGAAGGAGGGGGAACACCAGGGGGTATAGAAGGAGGGGGAACACCAGGGGGTATAGAAGGAGGGGGAACACCAGGGTGGGTATAAAATAAGGGGGAACACCAGGGGGTATAGAAGAGAAACACCATGGGGGTATAAAGAGGGGGAACACCAGGGGGGTATAAAATAAGGGGAACACCATGGAGGTATAGAAGGAGGGGGAACACCAGGGGGTATAGAAGGAGGGGGAACACCAGGGAGGTATAGAAGGAGGGGGACACCAGGGGGTATAGAAGGAGGGGGAACACCAGGGGGTATAGAAGGAGGGGAACACCAGGGGGTATGAAAGGAGGGGGAACACCAGGGAGGTATAGAAGGAGGGGGAACACCAGGGGGTATAGAAGGAGGGGGAACACCAGGGGGGTATAGAAGGATGGGGAACACCAGGGTGGGTAAAAATAAGGGGGACCACCAGTGGGGTATAGAAGGAAATCACCAGGGGGTATAAAGGAGGGGGAACATCAGGGGGGTATAAAGGAGGGGAACACCAGGGGGTATAGGAGGAGGGGAAAACACCAGGGGGTATAAAAGAGGGGAACACCAGGGTGGGTATAAAATAAGGGGGAACACCAGGGGGTATAGAAGAGAAAACACCATGGGGGTATAAAAGAGGGGGAACACCAGGGTGGGTATAAAATAAGGGGGAACACCAGGGGGTATAGAAGAGAAAACACCATGGGGGTAGAAGAAAAACACCATGGGGGTATAAAAGAGGGGGAACACCAGGGTGGGTATAAAATAAGGGGGAACACCATGGGGGTATAGAAGAGGGGGAACACCAGGGTGGGTATAAAATAAGGGGGAACACCAGGGGGTATAGAAGAGAAAACACCATGGGGGTATAAAAGAGGGGGAACATCAGAGAAGTGTAGAGGAAACAAATCTTCCCCTATTTGAATCAATATAACACATCTACAACAAGACTAAAAACAATAAACTCATTGTCAAGCGTTCCATATCAGTATCGAGTTGGGCATCTTACCCGTCTGCTGCCTGTCTGTTGCACTGTGGTGTCAGGGCAGTGATAGGCTGCTTTACAGGGCCGTGGTCATCTTCATCATCATCCTCATCACAGGTCAAGAGCAATGGAGAGGCTGTTCTGTCCTTGTCCTCATCCCCCTCCTGCCGCATCATGGGGCTGGAGGTCTTGATGGGAGCGTGCTTTTTAAATGGGCTCTCTACCTCAGCCAAGGAAAACACAGAAAAGGGTTGATGATTTCTACAGATAACTTATAACAGATAATGATGTCATACAGAGGTGGGCTGGTGAAACATTAACATATGCCCAGAGATACTGCCCCAGTAACAAGCCATTTCAGTCACTAGCTATCAGTTATCAACAGTCATCACCTACCAGTATCCAGAAAAGTGCTCTCTGCTCGCCCCATCCTTCTCCTTGTGCATCTCTTCTCCTTGGAGCACCTGATGTTAACAGATCATAAGTGTGCATTTTGACATTTCATTTCATTCCATTGCAGAATAGTACGAGGTGTTTTACCGCTTCACCAGTCTCTGGAACTGATGATGGTTCTCTCCTCTCCTTCTCTACAGGGTTACCAGTCTTCTCCTCCTCCTCTACAGGGGTGAAGGTCGGAGAGGGAGGCAGAGGGGGAAGCTCTTCCCCAACATCAGAGGGAGAATCTGCAGGACATATTAAGTCACATTAGTTATTGGGGGTCCAGAGACAAGGTAACATACCGGACAGATGATGGGTCATAGGGATGGGCGTTTTAAAATAAAACATTGCTCGACTCTGACCAACCAGAATGACGCAAAACGCCACGACAGCAAACAGTGTTGTTTTCAGGGTGTTAAAAATCAGTAGAGTAGCCTATTCTAACAACCACAGTGAAGGAGAAGTCTGACATTCGCCATTATAGAAATAAGGATGTGACAAATGGAAAACATTTACTTAAACATTCCTTTTTTGTCGGTTTTCAGCCCCTATTGAGTATGACTGCTACGGGGCAATTAGGTTCTCTGTGTTGGACAATGACTCTTACTGCAGTCCTCTGGGTTTTGTCAAGGCAGCAGGTTAGGAGAATTAAGGCAAAATGGACTTTTCCTAGAGAATTAAGGCAGCAGTTTAGGAAAACGAATCTGCAGCAGGTTAGGAGAATTAAGGCAGCAGGTTAGGAGAATTAAGGCAGCAGGTTAGGAGAATTAACGCAGCAGGTTAGGAGAGTTACACATGGAGTAAACAAGCGTACATTCAATAACACAATAAGGGAAAAACAAAGTCTATACAGCGTGTGCAAATGGCATGAGGTGGTAAGGCAATAAATAGGACATAGTAGCAAAGTAATTACAATTTAGCAGATTAACACTGGAGTGATAAATGAGCAGATGATGGTTTGTAAGTAGTTTATGTGTCGGGGGGGCTAGGGTCAGTCTGTTATATCTGGAGTGTTTCTCCTGTCTTATCTGGTGTCCTGTGTGAATTTAAGTATGCTCTCTCTAATTCTCTCTTTCTTTCTCTCTCTCGGGGGACTTGAACCCTAGGATCATGCCTCAGGACTACCTGGCATGATGACTCCTTGTTGTCTGGAAGAAAAAGAAACGCACACCTATTTAGGCGAGGTGCTGGCTAGCGGAGTAGAAAATAAAAAAATAAAAAAATAAAAAAGTTAAGAACAGCCAAGCTGTCTTCATCAGGATATAATCACAAACACATGACACTATATAAACGAGTCATCCCGCAAAAGACACAGGTGTCTAATCATGGCCAAGAGTAGCCTAATATCATTGGTTAATTATCAAATACTAAAATGTCACACAAAGAACAGCATACAAACAACAAATGGAGAGCATACGATCATAGATTCATTTTAGACTACACCAGCTTGCAAACAATTACAATGGCAAAGTCACAATAATCACAAGAATGGCTTCAGATCAAAGTCTACGTTGAGACCAAAGGGAGCACGGTCCTCTAAATTAAAGATCCAGGCAGCCTCTCGTTTTAACAATACATTATCAAGGTCACCCCCTCTCCTAGGGAGGGTGACATGTTCGATGCCAATATAACGCAGAGACGAAATCGAGTGGCCTGCCTCCAAGAAGTGGTGCCGCAACTGGTTAAGTAAAGTTTTTACACCTAATGGTGCTACGATGCTCTGAGATACGTACTTTTAATTCGCGCTTTGTTTTACCCTCATAATTTTTAACCACAAGGACAACTTTCAACATAAATAACTGCCTTAGTGGACCACGTAATAACACCTTTAATTGGGATCTGTTTCCACAAAACACTTTGAATAGTTAGAACACAAGAATGCGTCTTTTTGACCTTGAAAAGGGTCATGTTTAGTTTGGAATTTTCTCAATGGCAATATTAATCCGATCATTTCTGCAAACCCTCTCCTTGAACTTTCTTTGCGTCTCAGCCATATTTCTATCGAAATCTTTTTTTTTTTTTTGATTCGACAGAATTGGCTGTAGGGCAAACTATTTTTCAAGGGAAGTGGGTGACAACTATCAGCCCTTAAACTGTTACCATCAGTGGACTTCCTATAAAGATCAGTCTATAGAACATATATATATATATATATATGCCATTTAGCAGACGCTTTTATCCAAAGCGACTTACAGTCATGTGTGCATACATTCTACGTATGGGTGGTCCCGGGGATCGAACCCACTACCCTGGCGTTACAAGCGCCATGCTCTACCAACTGAGCTACAGAAGGACCACATACACCAACATAATCTTCACACAAGATCAGAAGATCAAGAAAACTGATTTGACTCCTTGTTGTCCCAAGTCCACCTGGTCGTGCTGCTGCTCCAGTTTCAACTGTTCTGCCTGCGGCTATGGAACCCTGACCTGTTTACTGTGATTACTATTATTTGACCATGCTAGTCATTTATGAACATTTGAACATCTTGGCCACGTTCTGTTTTAATCTCCACCCGGCACAGCCAGAAGAGGACTGGCCACCTCTCATAGCGTGGTTCCTCTCTAGGTTTCTTCCTAGGTTCTGGCCTTTCTAGGGAGATTTTCCTAGCCACCGTGCTTCTACACGTGCATTGCTTGCTGTTTGGGTATTTAGGCTGGTATTCTGTACAGCACTTTGAGATATAAATACATTTGAGTTGAAGTAGTGATGCTGGTGTGCAAAAGAGCAGCAAAGTAAATAAAAAACAGTATGGGGATAAGGTAGGTAGATTGGGTAGGCTATTTACAGATAGTTAGGCCATGGAAGGAATGTTGTTAGGCATTGAAGCTCGTTTGGAGGTTAGTTAACACAGTGTCCAAAGAAGGGCCAGATGTATACAGAATGGTGTCGGCTGCATAGAGGTGGATCAGGGAATCACCCTCAGCAAGAGCGACATTGTTGATATATACAGAGAAATTAACAGGCCCTCCGATTTGACACATTGAACTCTGTCTACAAAGTAGTTGGTGAACCAGGCGAGGCAGTCGTTAGAGAAACCAAGGCTATGGAGTCTGCCGATAAGAATACGGTGATTGACAGTCAAAAGCCTTTGACAGGTCTATGAAGACGGCTGCACAGTACTGTCGTTTATTGATGGCAGTTCTGATATTGTTTAGTACATTGAGCGTGGTTTAGGTGAACCGGTACGGTGGGATTCGAAATGGTCAGTGATCTGTTTATTAACTGGACTTTCGAAGATTTTAGAGAGGCAGGGCAGGATAGATATAGGTCTATAGCAGTTTGGGTATAGAGTGTCACCCCCTTTGAAGAGGGGGGTGACCACGGCAGCTTTCCAATTTTTAGGGATCTCGGACTATACGAAAGAGGTTGAAAAGGCTGGTAATAGGGGTTGCAACAATGGCGGCGGATAGTTTTAGAAAGAGAGGGCCCAGATTGTCTAGCCCAGCTGATTTGTACGGGCCCAGGTTTTGCAGCTCTTTCAGAACATTTGCTATCTGGATTTGGGTGAAGGAGAAGCTAGGGAGGCTCACGTGAGTAGCTGCGGGGGGGAAGCGGAGCTGTTGGCCAGGGTTGGAGTAGCCAGGAGGAAGGCATGGCCAGCCGTAGAGAAATTAGGCTTATTGACATTTTCGATTATCATGGATTTATCGTGGTGACCGTGTTACCTCGCCTCAGTGCAGTGGGCAGTTGGGAGGAGGTGCTCTTGTTCTCTATGGACTTTAAAGTGTCCCAAAACTTTTGGGAGTTAGAGCTACAGGATGCAAATTTCTGCTTGAAAAAGCTAGCCTTTGCTTTCCTGACTGACTGCGTCTATTGGTTCCTGACTTCCCTGAACAGTTGCATATCGCGGGGACTATTCGATGCTATTGCAGTCCGCCACAAGATGTTTTTGTGCTGGTCAAGGGCAGTCAGGTCTTGAGTGAACCAAGGCTATATCTGTTCTTAGTTCTGCATTTTTTGAAGGGGGCATGCTCATCTAAGATGGTGAGGAAATTACTTTTAAAGAACGACCAGGCATCCTCGACTGACGGGATGAGGTCAATATCCTTCCAGGATACCCGGGCCAGGTCGATTAGAAAGGCCTGCTTGCAGAAGTGTTTTAGGGAGCGTTTGACAGTGATGTAGGGTGGTCATTTGACCGAGGACCAATAGCGGATACAGGCAATGAGGCAGTGATCGCTGAGATCCTGATTGAAAACAGCAGAGGTGTATTTGGAGGGCAAGTTGGTCAGGATAATGTCTATGAGGGTGCCCATGTTTACGGATTTAGAGTTGTACTGGTGGGTTCCTTGATGATATGTGTGAGATTGAGGGCATCTAGCTTAGATTGTAGGACTGTCGGGGTGTTTAGCATATCCCAGTTTAGGTCACCTAACAGGACTAACTCTGAAGCTAGATGGGGGAGATCAATTCACAAATGGTGTCCAGGGCACAGCTGGGAGTTGAGGAAGGTCGATAGGAGGCATCAACAGTGAGAGACTTATTTCTGGAGAAATTAATTTTTCAAATTAGAAGTTCGAGCTGTTTGGGTATAGACCTGGAAAGTATGACAGAACTTTGCAGGCTCTCTCTGCAGTAGATTGCAACTCCTCCCCCTTTGGCAGTTCTAGCTTGATGGAAAATGTTATAGTTGGGTATGGAAATCTCAGAATTGTTGGTGGCCTTCCTAAGCCAGGATTCAGACACGGCAAGGACATCAGGGTTGGCGGAATGTGCTAAAGCAGTGAGTAAAACAAACTTAGGGAGGAGGCTTCTGATGTTAACATGCATGAAACCAAGGCTTTTTCGATCACAGAAGTCAACAAATGAGAGTGCCTGGGGACACGCAGGGCCTGGGTTAACCTCCACATCACTCGAGGAACAGAGGAGTAGGATGAGGGCACAGCTAAAGGCTATCAAAACTGGTCAAATCAAATCCAATTTTATTTGTCACATACACATGGTTAGCAAATGTTAATGAGAGTGTCGCGAAATGCTTGTGCTTCTAGTTCCGACAATGCAGTAATAACCAACAAGTAATCTAACTAACAATTCCAAAACTACTGTCTTATACACAGTCTAAGGGGATAAAGAATATGTACATAAGGATATATGAATGAGTGATGGTACAGAGCAGCATAGGCAAGATACAGTAGATGGTATCGAGTACAGTATATACATATGAGATGAGTATGTAAACAAAGTGGCATAGTTAAAGTGGCTAGTGATACATGTATTACATAATGATGCAGTCGATGATATAGAGTACAGTATATACATATGCATATGAGATGAATAATGTAGGGTAAGTAACATTATATAAGGTAGCATTGTTTAAAGTGGTTAGTGATATATTTACATCATTTCCATCAATTCCCATTATTAAAGAGGCTGGAGTTGAGTCAGTGTCAGTGTGTTGGCAGCAGCCACTCAATGTTAGTGGTGGCTGTTTAACAGTCTGATGGCCTTGGGATAGAAGCTGTTTTTCAGTCTCTCGGTCCCAGCTTTGATGCACCTGTACTGACCTCGCCTTCTGGATGATAGCGGGGTGAACAGGCAGTGGCTTGGGTGGTTGATGTCCTTGATGATCTTTATGGCCTTACTGTAACATCGGGTGGTGTAGGTGTCCTGGAGGGCAGGTAGTTTGCCCCCGGTGATGCGTCGTGCAGACCTCACTACCCTCTGGAGAGCCTTACGGTTGAGGGCGGAGCAGTTGCCGCACCAGGCGGTGATACAGCCCGCCAGGATGCTCTCGATTGTGCATCTGTAGAAGTTTGTGAGTGCTTTTGGTGACAAGCCAAATTTCTTCAGCCTCCTGAGGTTAAAGAGGCTCTGCTGCGCCTTCTTCACGATGCTGTCTGTGTGAGTGGACCAATTCAGTTTGTCTGTGATGTGTATGCCGAGGAACTTAAAACTTGCTACCCTCTCCACTACGGTTCCATCGATGTGGATAGGGGGGTGTTTCCTCTGCTGTTTCCTGAAGTCCACAATCATATCCTTAGTTTTGTTGACGTTGAGTGCGAGGTTATTCTCCTGACACCACACTCCGAGGGCCCTCACCTCCTCCCTGTAGGCCGTCTCGTCGTTGTTGGTAATCAAACCTACCACTGTTGTGTCGTCCGCAGAGATTCTACTTTGTCTCTGTACTGACGCTTAGCTTGTTTAATAGCCTTGCGGATGGAATAGCTGCACTGTTTGTATTCGGTCATGTTACCAGTCACCTTGCCCTGATTAAAAGCAGTGGTTCGCGCTTTCAGTTTCACACGAATGCTGCCATCAATACACGGTTTCTGGTTAGGGAATGTTTTTATCGTTGCTATGGGAACGACATTTCAACGCACGTTCTAATGAACTCGCACACCGAATCAGCGTATTCGTTATCTGTTATCTGACGCAATACGAAACATATCCCAGTCCACGTGATGGAAGCAGTCTTGGAGTGTGGAGTCAGCTTGGTCGGACCAGCGTTGGACAGACCTCAGCGTGGGAGCCTCTAGTTTTAGTTTCTGTCTGTAGGCGGGGATCAACAAAATGGAGTCGTGGTCAGCTTTTCCGAAAGGAGGGCGGGGCAGGGCCTTATATGCGTCGCGGAAGTTAGAGTAACAATGGTCCAAGGTTTTTCCACCCCTGGTTGCGCAATCGATATGCTGATAAAATTTAGGGAGTCTTGTTTTCAGATTAGCCTTGTTAAAATCCCCAGCTACAATGAATGCAGCCTCCGGATAAATGGATTCCAGTTTGCAAAGAGTCAAATAAAGTTCGTTCAGAGCCATCGATGTGTCTGCTTGGGGGGGATATATACGGCTGTGATTATAATCGAAGAGAATTCTCTTGGTAGATAATGCGGTCTACATTTGATTGTGAGGAATTCTAAATCAGGTGAACAGAAGGATTTGAGTTCCTGTATGTTTCTTTCATCACACCATGTCTCATTAGCCATAAGGCTTACGCCCCCGCCCCTCTTCTTACCAGAAAGGATGTTTGTTTCTGTCGGCGCGATGCGTGGAGAAACCCGCTGGCTGCACCGCCTCCGATAGAGTCTCTCCAGTGAGCCATGTTTCCGTGAAGCAAAGAACGTTACAGTCTCCGATGTCCCTCTGGAATGCTACCCTTGCTCGGATTTCATCAACCTTGTTGTCAAGAGACTGGACATTGGCGAGAAGAATGCTAGGGAGTGGTGCACGATGTGCCCGTCTCCGGAGTCTGACCAGAAGACCGCCTCGTTTCCCTCTTTTTCGGAGTCGCTTTTTTGGGGTCGCTGCATGGGATCCATTCCGCTGACCTGTTTGAAAGGCAGAACACAGGATCCGCGTCGCGAAAAAAATATTCTTGGTCGTACTGATGGTGAGTTGACGCTGATCTTATATTCAGTAGTTCTTCTCGACTGTATGTAATGAAACCTAAGATGACCTGGGGTACTAATGTAAGAAATAACATGTTAAAAAATATTTTTTTTAAATGCATAGTTTCCTAGAAACGCGAAGCGAGGCGGCCATCTCTGTCGGCGCCGGAAGAGCGTTGGACACAAAGAATCAAAGGAGCAGATTTCTGGGTGTGGTAGAATAGATTCAGGCCGTAATGTGCAGACAGGGGTATGGTGGGGTGCGGGTACAGTGGAGGTAGGCCCAGGCACTGAGTGGTAAGACAGGTTGCATCACTAGACGGCATAGCATGTATGGCATTGTGTGGGCTAGCGGTTTGCTGATGTTGTGACCATAGTGCCCCATGGTGGCGGTGGGGTTATGGGTATATGAATACGCTACAGACAATGAACACAAATAACATTTTATCAATAGCTATTTGAATGCACAGAAAAACCATGATGAGATCCTGAGGTCCATTGTGGTGCCATTCATCCATCACGTCATGTTTCAGCATGATGAGATCCTGAGGTCCATTGTGGTTCCATTCATCCATTACCTCATGTTTCAGCATGATGAGATCCTGAGGTCCATTGTGGTACCATTCATCCACCACCATCACCTCATGTTTCAGCATGATGAGATCCCGAGGCCCATTGTGGTTCCATTCATCCATTACCTCATGTTTCAGCATGATGAGATCCTGAGGTCCATTGTGGTTCCATTCATCCATCACCTCATGTTTCAGCATGATGAGATCCTGAGGCCCATTGTGGTTCCATTCATCCATCACCTCATGTTTCAGCATGATGAGATCCTGAGGCCCATTGTGGTGCCGTTCATCCATCACCTCATGTTTCAGCATGATGAGATCCTGAGGTCCATTGTGGTTCCATTCATCCACCACCATCACCTCATGTTTCAGCATGATGAGATCCTGAGGCCCATTGTGGTGCCATTCATCCATTACCTCATGTTTCAGCATGATGAGATCCTGAGGCCCATTGTGGTTCCATTCATCCATCACCTCATGTTTCAGCATGATGAGAACCTGAGGCCCATTGTGGTTCCATTCATCCATCACCTCATGTTTCAGCATGGTGAGAACCTGAGGTCCATTGTGGTTCCATTCATCTACCACCATCACCTCATGTTTCAGCATGATGAGATCCTGAGGCCCATTGTGGTGCCATTCATCCACCACCATCACCTCATGTTTCAGCATGATGAGATCCTGAGGTCCATTGTGGTTCCATTCATCCACCACCATCACCTCATGTTTCAGCATGATGAGATCCTGAGGCCCATTGTGGTTCCATTCATCCATCACCTCATGTTTCAGCATGGTGAGAACCTGAGGTCCATTGTGGTTCCATTCATCTACCACCATCACCTCATGTTTCAGCATGATGAGATCCTGAGGCCCATTGTGGTGCCATTCATCCATTACCTCATGTTTCAGCATGATGAGATCCTGAGGCCCATTGTGGTGCCATTCATCCATTACCTCATGTTTCAGCATGATGAGATCCTGAGGCTCATTGTGGTGCCATTCATCCATTACCTCATGTTTCAGCATGATGAGATCCTGAGGTCCATTGTGGTTCCATTCATCCATCACCTCATGTTTCAGCATGATGAGAACCTGAGGTCCATTGTGGTGCCATTCATCCATCACCTCATGTTTCAGCATGATGAGATCCTGAGGCCCATTGTGGTGCCATTTATCCATCACCTCATGTTTCAGCATGATGAGATCCTGAGGCCCATTGTGGTTCCATTCATCTACCACCATCACCTCATGTTTCAGCATGATGAGATCCTGAGGCCCATTGTGGTGCCATTCATCCATTACCTCATGTTTCAGCATGATGAGATCCTGAGGCCCATTGTGGTGCCGTTCATCCATCACCTCATGTTTCAGCATGATAATGCACAGCCCCATGTCGCATGGATCTGTACACAATTCCTGGGTATAACAACCTACACTGCCATATTCGTGTTAATCTCCCTGCACTGTCCAGTTTACAGTAGCTATTACAGTGAAAGAATACCATGCTATTGTTTGAGGAGATTTATGAATCAATGAACATGTATCACTGTGCAAACCAATTAGGCAGATTTGGGCAGACGTGATACAACATTTTGAACAGAAATGCAATGGTTATGTTCACTGTATCAGTCTAAAACGTTGCACATACACAAAAATCGTAATTGCATCTAACCTGGAATAATACATTACTCATCCATTTCAAAGATGATACAAAATAACATTTTTAAAACATGTTTTTTTCCATTGTATTATCTTTTACCAGATCTAATGGTGTTATATTCTCCTACATTAATTTCACATTTCCACAAACATCAAAATGTTTATTTTCAAATGGTAGCAAGAATATGCATATAGATTTCGGTATGTCATTTTAGGAGAAAATTGAAAAAAGGTTCAAACCCTTGTGTGTTTGAGCCAATCAGTTATCTTGTGACAAGGAAAGGGGGTATACAGAAGATAGGCCGATTTGGTAAAAGACCAAGTCCATATTATGAACAAGAACAGCTCAAATAAGCAAAGAGAAAGGACAGACCATCATTACTTTAAGACATGAAGGTCAGTCAATACGGAAAATGTCAAGAACATTGAAAGTTTCTTGAACCATAAATCGCTATGATGAAACTGGCTCTCATGAGGACCGCCACAGGAAAGGAAAACCCAGAGTTACCTCTGCTGCAGAGGATAAGTTCATTTAGGAGTTACCAGCCACAGAAATTGCAGCCCAAATAAATTCTTTAGAGTTCAAGTAACAAACATCTCAACAGCAACTGTTCAGAGGCGACTGTGAATCAGGCCTTCATGGTTGAATTGCTGCAACAACAAAAAACACTACTAAAGGACACCAATAAGAAGAAGAGACTTGCTTGGGCCAAGAAACACAAGCAATGGACATTAGACCGGTGGAAATCTGTTCTTTGGTCTGGAGTCCAAATTGGCGATTTTTGGTTCCTAATGCCATGTTTTTTTGAGAACGGATGATCTCCCCATGTGTATTTCCCACCATAAAGCATGGAGGAGGAGGAAGAAGTGTTTTGGTGTGGGGTGTGCTTTTGATTTGTTTAACACTTTCTTGGTTACTACATGATTCCATGTGTTATTTCAGTTTGATATCTTCACTGTTAACTTTGTATGGCTGCAGGGGCAGTATTGAGTGGCTTGGATGAATAAGGTGCCCAGAGTAAACAGCCTGCTCCTCACTTTCAGTTGCTAAATATGCATATTATTAGTAGTATTGGATAGAAAACACTCTGAAGTTTCTAAAACTGTTTGAATTATGTCTGAGTATAACAGAACTCATGCTTTTACACCTGCATTGTTTGCTGTTTGGGGTTTTAGGCTGGGTTTCTGTACAGCACTTTGAGATATCAGCTGATGTACGAAGGGCTATATAAATACATTTGATTTGATTTGATTTGATTTATAGAGAGAAATTCCACTTCCTGTTGTTGTTTTTTCTGGGGGTGGCAGATCTTCAACCAAGCTCTCATTGAAATTACAGCGAGATATGGATGAGTTTTCACTTCCTACGCCTTCCACTAGATGTCAACAGTCAATAGAACTTTGTCTGACTAATGTGAAGGGGGGGGGTCGAATGAGACCGGAAATAGTCACCACTGCCACGAGTTGACCATGCATTCACTATGCGCGTTCACAGGGGAAGGACCTGCGTTCCACCGGTCATCTGAAGTCATTCTAATTCTCCGGTTGAAATATTATTCAAGATATATGTAAACAACATTCTAAAGATTGATTCAGTACATCGTTTGACATGTTTTTACTGACTGTTACAGAACTTTTTTTTAGCTTTTTCCGTAAAGTTTTTTTAAAATCTGACACAGCGGTTGCATTAAGGAGAGGTATATCTATAATTCCATGTGTATAACTTGTATTATCATCTACATTTATGATGGGTATTTCTGTTGAAACGATGTGGCTTTGCAAAATCACTGGATGTTTTTGGAACTAGTGAATCTAATACGCCAATGTAAACTCAGATTTGATATAAATATGAACTTTATCAAACAAAACATGCATGTATTGTGTAACATGAAGTCCTATGAGTGTCATCTGATGAAGATAAAATTAATCACTAACCTTGAATTATCTTTATTTCGGCTTTTTGTGAAAGCTATATTTAGCTGGAAAATGGCTGTGCTTATTGTGGTTTGGTGGAGACCTTAACATAATCGTTTGTAGTGCTTTCGCTGAAAAGCCTATTTGAAATCGAACACTTTGGTGGGATTAACAACGAGAAAAGCTTTAAAATGGTATGAGACACATGTATGTTTTAGGAATTGTAATCATGAGATTTCTGTGGTTTGAATTTGGCGACCTCTATTTTCACTGGTAGTTGCCATATCTATCCCGTTAGTGGGATTGCAGCCATAACAAGTTAACTCAAAATGATACAATGACAAGATTCCAGTTGAACAAAGTTTACTAAATCGTATGAACACACTACAAGGTAGCCATCGCACATCAGGCTAGGTCCATCAACAGCAAGACTTCCCGTGCAGGCGCACTCTTGACTGAGTGATAGCCCCGTAATAACAGAAATATAGGGATACTTAAAACATGAACTTAACAATCTCCCCCTTTTCTTCAAAGACAAATAAAACATCAACAACATAATTAAATGCCCAAGTATTATTCAAGTTCCCCATTACAAATGAGTTGTGTGACAGTTTGTATTTGTATTACTCAAGCTGCCACTTGTGTGACGTCGTTGTCAAAAATGTTTACACAATAGTGGCCTGGTTCAAGAGTCACTGGTTGTTGAACATCAGCCTTGTATTTTTCTATGTCTAGAACAGCCCCTGCCTTCTTGAGGGAAGCGTTGCTTAATAGTAAGGATATCTGTAGGGACCACCTCTGTTTCAATGTGACACTTACCTGCAAAAATTGGTCAGACTATGTTAACTCTATTGGTATAATGGACGATTCTCCCATCTCCAAATTTGAAAGCTCCGTTGCTTGGTGTGCCAATCATATTTTGTACACTGCTCTTCCTGTTAGTTTAACTTGTTCATTTTTTACGAGGACATTCTTTAACAATGGTAAGTGCTTTGACAAATAGCACATTTTCATCTCCTTCCATATTTGTCCAGTGGATTTGTGCTGGGAAATGGCGCCCTCTTCTGGTTGTCTTGAGAACGTGACTTGTTGGTGCTTTTTCTCTGCTGCTCAGTGTAATATGCTGCGTCACTCACTTGCATTCCATCTGTTATTGGCGCGACAGACGTCTTTTCAACCAAAATTATTTTTAGTGCCGACTTCATTGATGCAAAAGTCAGCACAGTACAAGCAGTCAAAGCCAACTGTTTCTAGACAGACAGCAACTTGAAAGCTAACACTGCATCCAGGAGAACCATGTCGTACTTGCGCATCCTATTGTACCTGTTAGAAATCAATGACGTAGTCCATCATTGCAACTGAAATATCAAATCAAATTGATTTATAAAAACTCCCTAGAAAGGCCAAAACCTAGGAAGAAACCTAGAGAGGAACCAGGCTATGTGGGGTGGCCAGTCCTCTTCTGGCTGTGCCGGGTGGAGATTATAACAGAACATGGCCAAGATGTTCAAATGTTCATAAATGACCAGCATGGTCAAATAGTAATAATCACAGTAGTTGTCGAGGGCGCAGCAAGTCAGCACCTCAGGAGTAAATGTCAGTTGGCTTTTCATAACCGATCATGACTATTTGTAACCATTTGCATTTCTTTAAATAAGGGACTTTAATTTTGAAGGCGAAACACAAATTCCACTAATGTGGCTAATCATTATTGTGGCTAGCTTCACATATGTGCTGCATGCCCCTTGGGTTCCAAAGAGCAAGTCGAAAACTGGGTAATGCCTACCAACATAATACATACAGTTGAAGTCAGAAGTTTAAATACACTTAGGTTGGAGACATTAAAACTCGTTGTTCAACCACTCCACAAATTTAGTTTTGGCAAGTCGGTTAGGACATTACTTTGTGCATGACAAGTCATTTTTCCAACTATTGTTTACAGACAGATTATTTCACAGTATCACAATTCCAGTGGGTCAGAAATGTACATGTACTAAGTTGACTGAGTCTTTAAACAGATTGGAAAATTCCAGAAAATTATGTCATGGCTTTAGAAGCTTCTGATAGGCTAATTGACATCATTTGAGTCAATTGGAGGTGTATCTGTGGATGTATTTCAAGGCCTACCTTTGAGTGTATGTAAACTTCTGACCCACTGGGAATGTGATGAAAGAAATAAAAGCTGAAATAAATCCTTCGCTCTACTATTATTCACATTCTGAAAATAAAGTGGTGATCCTAACTGACCAAAGAAAGGGAATTTTTAAGATGAAATGTCAGGATTTGTGAAAAACTGAGTTCAAATGTATTTGGCTAAGGTGTATGTAAACTTCCGACTTCAACTGTATATTCATTTTTTTATTTAACTAGGCAGGTCAGTTATTAAGGACAAGTTCTTATTTAAAATGATGGCCTACCCCGGCCAAACCCTCCCCTAACCCGGACAACGCGGAGTCAATTTTGCGCCACCCTATGGGACTCCCGATCATGGTCAGCTGTGATACAGCCCAATCTCGATCCAGGGTCTGTAGTGACACCTCTAGCACGACATGCAGTGCCTTAGACCGCTGTGCCATTCGGGAGCCCCCATCTCCACCTCCTTTATACGTGACTTTGGTCAGGAATCTTGGTTTCCATTGACAACATGTGAGAGGATGAATATTAAAGTGAGTATATTTCTTACCCAAGTTTTTGAACCAAGTATTGGAGTCATCAATGTCCAGTTCGGCATTTCCCTTCGTGGTTGATGCGCTGACAGAACAGAAGAACATCAACATAGAAAGCAGTTTTTATTTACTAGTATTTATGACGATGGTTAACATTAGTATAATCAATGTATGACAACCTGATGACTGGTTCCCCCATGCAAATTCAGCCAGAAGTCTGGCAAAAAAAATATGCAAGTCTCTGCAAGCCAGAATGTTGAAAATAATCATATTTACACTTCCTTTACCGGTTGTCCGAGCTATTGGTCCTTTTGACGGTAGGAGGTTGAGATCGGGTATCCACAGGAAAATGTTGCTTACCCAACTTTTTCCAGCGCCGATAAGGTGTCACTTGTAAACAATAGTAGAATGTAACCGAACGTAGTCGACCCAAGAAATGTTCCTTATTATCAGCTGAAAGAACTTGTGAAATTTGCCAGCTGCTTGCGTGAAACAATGTTCATTCTGTGGTTTGATTAACCTCTGCCATATTGTGCAAGTGTTGGTCTCATAAAACAAAACATTTAAATATATTTGACCGAAAACAGCTTTTGGACATCAGCACTGCAATCACAAACGTAAATTTCTATGACAATTTATACTTCAAAGAGTCGTCAGCTCTGGACGTTCTGCTTACTCTGGACCAGACCCTAATCCCCGGGACTCTGCTTACTCTGGACCAGACCCTAATCCCGGGGCTCTGCTTACTCTGGACCAGACCCTAATCCCCGGGACTCGAACGAGGAAGCGATGGCACAAGAGGCAAATGAGCAAGGATCCCGGCGAGACTACGTTGGTGAGCAAATAAATTGCCTCTATCCTTCTTTCGATTGGCAAACGTACAATCACCAGAGAAACTGGACGAGCTCCGCTCGAGAATATTCTCAGAGTCGTGGCTGAACAAGGACAATATACATCTTTCTAGTTTTTACACGCATCGTCTCGACCAGACTCTGGTAAGACTAAGGGAGGACGGGTGTGTCTTTTGATGCACAATCATATGATGCATTTTGAATCATAGAATGCAAAATACATCATACGGTGATGATATCTGTATTTTGAAAGTTAAATATCTTGAAAACCTGATTACTTTCAAGCAAAACATTTTGGGACTGTCAACAATTGCCTAATTAAACTAATTCCAAAAGATAATTTATGGGTGGAATGTTCCTTTAATAGCAGCTGGAGTATGAGCTCTAATGTTTAGAAAGTCTCAAGTTTTTCCTCACCAGAGTAAGAATACCTCATGACAAGCTGCAGAACATGCATAGCTGTATTTACCACCAGACCACACTCAATGAGCTGTACAAGGCCAGAACCAAACAACATGCAAATCCTGAGACGGTGGCCTGTGATTTTAATGCAGGGAAACAAATCTGTTTTAACTCATAACTACCAGGATGTTGCCTGTGAAACTAGAGGCAACAAAACTCAATCCCATTTACTCCACACACAGAACCGCATACAAGACTCTCCCTCGCCCTCCCTTTGGCAAATCGGACAATAACTATCCTCCCGATTCCTGCTTACAAGCAAAAACTCAAACAGGAAGTGCAAGTGACCCGCTCAATAAGGAAGTGGTCCAATGAAGCGGATGCTAAGATACAGGACTGTTGCTAGTACAGACTGGAATATGTTCAGCGATTCATCCGATAACATTGAGGAGTTTACGACACCAGTCAACGGCTTCATTAATAAGTGCATCGACGACGTGGTCCCCACAGTGACCTTACGTACATATCCTAACCAGAAGCCATGGATTACAGGCAACATCCTCACTGAGCTAAAGGCAAGAGCTGCCGCTTTCAAGGAGCGGGACACTAATCCGGACACTTATAAGAAGTCCCGCTACAACCTCGTGACAGGGCTTGCAAACTATCATGGATTACAAAGGGGAAATCCAGCCGTGAGCTGTCCAGTGACGCAGGTCAACCAGATTAAATAAATGACTACTATGCTTGCGTAGAGGCAAGCAACACTAAACCATGCATGACAGCACCAGCTGTTCCGGGCTGCTGTTTGATCTCCTAGCCAATGTAAGAAAGACCTTTAAACATGTTATCATTCAGACCGATTACCAGGACACGTATTCAGAGCATGCGTTGACTAGCTGGCAAGTGTCTTAACCTCTCTAGGCTATGTGGGACACTAGCGTCTCACCTGGCCAACATCCAGTGAGATTGCAGAGCGCCAAATTCAAATACAGAAATACTCCTTACAAAAATTCAGAAAACAAAACATTTGACATAGGTTTAAAGATGAACTTCTTGTGAATCCAACCACGGTGTCAGATTTAATAAATGCTTTACAGCGAAAGCATACCTTACGATTATTTGAGAACATAGCCCAGCAGACAAATAATTACAAACAGTAAACAGCCAAGTAGAAGAGTTACACAAGTCAGAAATAGAAATAAAATTAATCCCTTCCCTTACCTCCTCCCATTTACTCAATAAATGTTCCTTTTGTTCGATAAAGTCTCTGTATATCCAAAAACTTCAGTTTTGTTAGCACGTTTTCTTCAGTAATCCACAGGCTCAAACACAGTCAAAACAGGCAGACAAAAAAAATCTAAATTGTATCCGTAAAGTTCATAGAAACATGTCAAACGATGTTTATATTCAATCCTCAGGTTGTTTTTAGCCTTAATGATCTATAATATTTCAACTGGACAATAAATGTCGTCAATATAAAAGGGAAACAAGAAATGAACTCTCGGGAAAAGCTCTGTGACACGTCAGGGTCCACTCATTCAGACTGGTCTTACTCCCTTATTTATAATAATACAAGCCAGAAACAATTGCTAAAGACTGCTGACATCTAGTGGAAGGCATACAATTTGAGTCCTAAGTCAATGGATACTGTAATGGCATTGAACAGAAAACTAGAAGAAAAAAAAACATGGGAAAAAACGTCCTGAATGGATTTTTCTCAGGTTTTCACCTTCTAAATCAGTTCTGTTATACTCAGACACTATTTTAACAGTTTTGGGAACTTTAGAGTGTTTTCTATCCAAATCTACCAGTTATATGCATATATCTTCTGGGCCCGAGTAGCAGGCCGTTTAATTTGGGCATGCTTTTCATCCAAAATTCCGAATGCTGCCCCCTACCCCTAGAGAAGTTAACTGACATTTTCAACTTCTCCCTGACCGAGTCTGTAATACCTCAAGAACACCACCGTCCTTGTGCCCAAAGAACGCCATGGTAACCTGTCTAAATGACTAACCGCCGAGTAGCACTCACATCTGTAGCCATGAAATGCTTTGAAAGGCTGGTCATTCATCACATCAACACCTTAATCCCAGAAACCCTAGATCCACTCGGATCCTGGACTTCCTGACAGGCCACCCCCAGGTGGTGAGGGTAGGCAACAACACGCGGACCCTCAACATGGGGGCCCCTCAGGGTTGCGTGCTTAGTCCCCTCTTGTACTCCCTGTTCTCCCACGACTGCATGGCCGGGCACAACTCCAATATCATCATTAAGGTTGCTGACGACACGACAGTTATCTTTATCACAGACGACAAAGTGACAGACTATTGGGAGGTCATCAGCGACCTGGCAGTGTTGTCAAGTTGTGTAACAAACCGTAGCTACATTTTATATATTCCTAGTGATATGTACACACAGTACCAGTTAAAAGTTGACACCTACGCATTCAAGGGTTTTTCTTTATTTGTATGATTTTTCACGTTGTAGAATAACTATAACTTCAAAACTATGAAGTAACACATATGGAATCATGTAGCAATCAAAAGCGTGTTAAACAAAAAATGAATGCCTTGATGACAGCTTTGCACACTTGGCATTCTCTCAACCAACTTCATGAGGTTGTCACCGGGAATGCATTTCAACCAAAAGGAGTGCCGTGTTAAAAGTTCATTTGTGTGGAATTTCTTTCCTTCTTAATACTTTTGAGCCAAACATTTGTGGGGTGACAAGGTAGGGGTGGTAAACAGAAGACAGCGCTATTTGGTAACAGACAAGTCCATATTAAATGGCAAGAACAGCTAAAATAAGCAAAGAGAAAAGACAGTCTATCATTACTAAAACATGAAGGTCAGTCAATCCAAAAAATGTCTTCAAGTCACAAATCAACATCAAGCGCTGATGAATAACCTGGCTCTCAATAGGACCGCCACAGAAAAGGAAGACCCAGAATTAACTCTACTGCAGAGTTCAGTAGAGATACCAGCCTCAGAAATTGCAGCCCAAATAAAATGCTTCAGAGTTCAAGTAACAGGCATCTCAACATCAACTGTTCAGAAGAGAATCAGGCCTTCATGGTCGAATTGCTGCAAACCACTACTAAAGGACACCAATAAGAAGAAGAGACTTGGTCCAAGAAACACAAGCATTGGACATTTAGACCGGTGGAGTCTAAATTTGAGATTTTTGGTTCCAACCGCCATGTCTTTGTGAGAAATAGCGTAGGTGAACGGATGATCTCCGCACGCAGTTCCTACCATGACACATGGAGGAGGTGTGATGGTGCTTTGCTGGTGACACTGTCAGTGATTTATTTAGAATCCAAGGCACTTAACCAGCATGGCTACCACAGCATTCTGCAACAATACACCATCACATCTGGTTCACACTGAATGGGAGTATCATTTGTTTTTTCAACATGACAGTGACCCAACACACCTCCAGGCTGTGTAAGGGCTACTTGACCAAGAAGGAGAGTGATTGAGTGCTGCATCAGATGACCTGGCCTCAACCCAAATGAGATGGTTTGGGATGAGTTGGACCGCAAAGTGAAGGAAAAGCAGCCAACAAGTGCTCAGCATGTGGGAACTCCTTCAAGACTGTTGGAAAAGCATTACAGGTGAAGCTGGTTGAGAGAATGCCAAGCATGTGCAAAGCTGTCAAGGCAACAGGTGGCTAATTTTGCAATATTTTGATTTGCTTAACACTTTTTTTGGTTACTACATGATTCCATATGTGTAATTTGATAGTATTGATGTCTTCACTATTATTCTACAATGTAGAAAATAGTAAAAATAAAGAAAATCCCTTGAATGAGTAGGTGTGTCCAAACTTTTAATTGGTATTGTATCTACCTCAAATAACACATACCCCTGTAACATTGACTCTGTGTCCAAACTTTTAATTGGTATTGTATCTACCTCAAATAACACATACCCCTGTAACATTGACTCTGTACTGGTACTCTGTGTACATAGTAAAGTAAATAAAGACATTATTTTTGTTCAACACTGACTTGTAATAGGACTGTTCTGGACTGCTGAGCCTACATGTTAGAGACGAGAGTAAGTATTTCACGCTTAGATTCTAAAAGAGACTAGCCTTTAAACACATTGGAAAACTCCAGAAAATGATGTATATATATGTATATATATGCCATTTAGCAGACGCTTTTATCCAAAGCGACTTACAGTCATGTGTGCATACATTCTACGTATGGGTGGTCCTGGGGATTGAACCCACTACCCTGGCGTTACAAGCGCCATGCTCTACCAACTGAGCTACAGAAGGACCACGATGTCATGGCTTTAGATGCATCTGATAGGCTAATTGACATTATTTGAGTCAACTGGAGGTGTTCCTGTGAATGTATTTCAAGGCCTACCTTCAAACTCAGTGCCTCTTTGCATAACATCAAGGGATGCACCATTAGGTGCAAAAACACGATTTAGTTGCGGCCCACTTTTTGGAAGCGAACCACTCGATTTCGTCCCTACGTTATATCAGCATCGAAAATGTCACCCTCCCTAGGAGAGGGGGTTGACCTCGACAATTTATTGTTAAAACAAGAGGCTGTCTGGATCTTTAATTTAAAGAACCTTGCTCCCGTCGGTCTCAATGTAGACTTTGACCTGAAGCCATTCTTGTGATTGTGATTTTGCTATTCATTGTAAATGTTTGCAGGCCTATGTATCCAAAGTGTATCTATTATCGTATGCTATCCATTCATGTGTTTGTATGTTCTTCTTATATCTGAGAATTAACCAATGGTATCAGGCCACTTCCCACCATGATTAGACACTTGTGTGTGTTTTGACACTATAAAAACTTGTTGGTTATTCAATTATTGCATCTGAGTTCCTAGTGTGCAGTTGTCCTTTTTCAAGTAGTCTACTCCGCTAGTCATCACCTCCCCTAAACAGGTGTGTTTGTTTCGCATCCCAATGAACACATTTAGGACAGTTTATACGTGTTATTCTGACTGCCATGATCGCACAGTTAACATTACCTTTGGATTACGAAGCCTTTGATTTTTTTAAAATTATTACATAAATTATAAACTCAGTTACGTTAGCTGATTTAAGATTCTCATAGAACCAAACGTATAACAACTTGACAGACCTTATTTTCGGCGTTTTTCCAAAAACACATTTATTTTCCTCATAGGCTTTGTCCAACGAACGAACCAAGGCAGAGTTAATACCTACCTAAATACGCCATTACCATCTATACCGAGTTACCTAGAATAGTTTCTTACCTCGTTTTAATGGAGAAGTACCGGCGCTTCTTCTGAGGTCTCGTCTGTGAAGAGATTGACATGTTATCAGCTGGGATAGTTAACGTTGTTAGCAAGTTAGCTAACTAAAGTCATTTACGTTTGCTAGTTTTTCAGTGCATATGGCATTTTTTTTCTATAATGTTAGTTTGCTAGCCAAACGTAGCTTGTCATTACTTAGCGAAAATAAATATCTACCAGATTTGGGTATTTGGAGTCCATTTCTGTCCGTGTAGACAAAATGTATTTAGTCCGTTAGCGTGATAAGAAATCGGTCTAGCTAGCATAGTACAGCCCGACCGCCATTTCTCCCAGTTAGTGAAAAAAGGACTGTTTTATTTGCACGCTGAAACTAAACTTGCCATCAAGTTAACATATACACGTATCCTTATTTCGTGAAAAATATATATCGATGTTTACAAGGCCGAAGACGTTGTTGACACAAAAAAAAGAATTGCCCGCGTTAACTACAAACACTGCCTCTGTAGTCCCGGAAACCGCATTACATTCTACTAAAACACATTACCCACTTGCCCATGCGTCAAGACACGCGGTGCATTCCGGGACAGGGCGAATACTCCTTCAATGAGCGAATGGGTGTCAGCTCAAAAAATAAACATGAAATACGTCATCACGAAGTACAACGTTACAAATATTTTCCAAGTTGTGAGATAATGAACGTGTTTTCTGTAATATCGTATAGCTTTGAATTCGTGACATGTACTTTCGAGGGAAATAGTCAGGGATATTTTGACTCATACCCTGACTTTTAGTTTAACATTTTTGCTAATCTATTAAAGCTTACTGTTATTCTTTCCTCTTACTTTTCTAATATCTCTGATATCACACATCCGTCTTCTGCTTCTTCTATGGTATTATTGACGTCCGCAAACAATGATTAAAGATGCAGGCCGCCACCTACTGTATGGGTTGTAAACTATAGAAGAAAAAAAATCAAATATACGAAAGGGGGAAAACCTCAATTCAAAAGACAAAAATATCACTATTTTTTTGATACATACAAATCAAACCATCATACTCCTTCAGTCACATACCTATTCAAGTCACCTCCCTACAGGCTCAGGGGCCCTGTGAGTGCACATTTCCTTCAATGCCTCTAAAATAATTTTCTGTTTATGTGGATGATCTTTAAAAAAAAATGTTGGTCTGATGTGATTAATAAGGAGCATCCAGACGCTAAACTTGATGAATTTATTATTATGCAATTATTGATAAACATGCACCTTTTAAGAAACTGACAGAACATTTAAAAGACTTGATGAGGAATTGAAAAACTATGGTTGAAAGAGATGGGGCAAAAGGAGTGGCTAATACGGCAGTTCTACAATTTACAATACATTCACAACAGATTTCACAACACATTAAAGATGGCGCCGACAGACATGGCAGCTCTGCTTTGAGCTCCTAAGCAACTTTGCAGTATTTTTTTGTGTGTTATTTCTTACATTATTAGCCCAGAAAGTTTGTGTTATTACATTCAGCCGGGAAATAACTTTCGGATATCAGAGCTGCAGTAAATCACCAACATTACGACCAAGAATATAACTTTCCCCAATTAGATCCTTTGTTCGTACGCCCCAGGGCAATTGAATTTATCCCAGAGGCTGCTCTAAGACACCGCTGGTGGAGAACAGGTATTCAGAGTGGACTTCTCGTCTGAGAATATTGCTCACTAATGTTCAGTGTCTGGACATTAAAGTAGACTAACTCAGGGTGAAGATTTCTTTCCGGAGAAACATCAGGGACTAACACTCTGTTTCACAGAATCATGGCTCTCTGTGGATATACTGTCCCCATCCATAAAGCCAGCTGGGTTCTCAGTTCATTGAGCAGGCAGGAAAAAAGACATCTCCGGGAAGAAGAAGGGCAGGGGGTGTATGCTTCATGATTAACTACTCATGGTGTGATTGCGATAACGTGCAGAAACTCAAGTCCTTTTGTTCACCTGACCTAAAATACCTCACA
Organism: Oncorhynchus keta; assembly: GCF_023373465.1. Taxonomy (NCBI): domain Eukaryota; kingdom Metazoa; phylum Chordata; class Actinopteri; order Salmoniformes; family Salmonidae; genus Oncorhynchus; species Oncorhynchus keta. Next base: position 353,910 of record NW_026290753.1, on the reverse strand, counting down.
ATCAAATGCCGACCGTATTACCTGCCAAGAGACTTCGGTTATAGTCACAGCCATGTATATTCCTTCTCAAGCCGATGCAATGGCAGCCCTCAAGGAACTACACTGGACTTTGAATAAACTGGAATCCACATATGCTGAGGCGGCATTTATTATAGCTGGGGATTTTAACAAATCAATTTTGAGGAGAACACGACCAAAGTTCTATCAACACATTGACTGTAGGGAAAATACACAACTATTGCTACTTCAACTTCCGCAATACCTACAAGGCCCTCCCCCGCCCACCCGTCAGTAAATCAGATCATGTCTCCATTTTGCTCATATCTTCGTGTAGGCAGAAACTCAAACAGGAAGTACCTGTGCTAAGGTTTCTGCCACCATCTTGCAGATCCAGTAGCCTCCTACCTTCAATGCGACGAGTCTTCGACCACTCAGTCGGCGGGCGAGAAGGGGCCAGCCGACTGTTCAACCTCCGCCTATGGGCCAGACCAGTGGCTGACTTCGCCATTGAGTTCCTCACCCTCGCCACCGAGAGGGATTGGAATATGGAGCCACTGGTTACCGCTTTCCACCAGGGTCTGTCTAACTCAAAGATGGACTCGCCGCTCAGGAACTGGGAGAGGACCTCGAGTTCCTGATAACGCTGGCAATCAGGATTGACAGCCGCATCCGGGAATGGGTGGGACAGCGCCCTTTTGACACCACTCCAGCATTCCGGTTTCCTGAGCACCCCAATCCCACCGAGCACAGCATGGAGGATCCCATGCAGCTGGGTCACACACATCTGAGCCCACAGGAGCATGAAAGGCAAATATTTGATGGCTGCTGCCTCTATGGCGGCGGTCTCGGTCATCTCCGTGCTACCTGCCCAGAGCTGACGAGAAACGTCAGGCCATGCCAGGACAGGGAGAGACCATGACGAGCTGTGCAGTTCCTCCCGGATACCCAGTCATCGTCTGTTACTACTCGCAACACTCCACTGGGACATCCGTCAGCACCAGATTCAAGCTTTTGTGGACTTCGGCGCCTACTTCATTGACTTTGCCAGAGAGTTACAGATACCCTGCATGAAAATGTCCCATCCCTCAGATTCAAGCCCTCGATGGATGCCCCATTGGCTCCTGTCAGGTGGAATATCAGACCAAGCCCATTCTACTGCAGGTTGGGGTGAACCACTCTGAGACTCTTAGTTTTCTGTTGATCACTGCTCCAGAGAACCCTCTTATCCTAGGGTACCCCTGGCTAGCGCTATATTACCCATCTGGTTTCCTGGTTTATGGGACACTAACTAGACTTGGGTAAGGACTGCTGGACTAAATGTCTAAGATTCCCACCAAGAGCCTTGCCATGTTGTCCTGCATCCCTTGAAGACCAAAACTTTTCTGCTCTCCCTCCCAAATACTTTGACCTCCGGGAGTTGCTGGAGGCAGGTTTCATTTGCTCCTCTACACCCCCTGCTGGTGCAGGGTAAGAAGGCTGGGGGCCTGCGTCGACTACAGAGGGCTGAACCAAACTACGATCATGAGTCATTACCCCCTAACTCTGATGTGCTCCGCATTGGAGTTGGTCCAAGGGGCCCAATTCTTCACCAAACTGGACATCTGCAATGTTTACGATCTGGTGAGAATCAGGGAGATAGACAGTCTTCCAGTCATCTAACACCCCTAGTGGCCACTGTGTATTTAGTTCAACAATGTCGCCACACCTGGATCAGAGCGTGATCCTCCTTGCTCCACTCCTCTGCCCGACACCAACATCACGCAAAATGGCACCGAAGACCTCTTTGGCTCTTTCGACCGGGTCAACAGGTGTTGCTGTCCACCCGTGATCTTCACTTAAAAGTGGACTCAAAGAAGCTAGCCCTCGCTACATAGGACCATACAAGATCCTGAGTCGCATCAACTCGGTCACCTATAATTTTTCAGCTTCCCAGGTCCATGAGGGTCTGTCTGTCCTCATTTCCCTTCTCAAGCTGTTAAGAACCAGATCATTCTCACCCCCCACACCTGCTCCTCAGCCTCCTCGACTTGAGGGATCCACCCGATGGTCCGATGTCTGTTAGAGGCTCGTCGGGTCCGTGGGACCCTGCAGTCCCTGGTGGACTGTGAGGGCTACGGTCCTGAGGAGCAGGCGTGGGTGCCTGCCCAGTTATTGTGAAAGAACTGGTATTGTGAAAGAAGAGACTCAGGACGCACAGATCGCATCATAGTGTTTTGAACGGATTCTTTCATCACTTGACTATAAGGAGGATTTCAGAGACTTGACCGTGTGGTGCCAGAACAACAACCTCTTCTTCAATGTGATCAAGACAAAGGAGATGATTGTGGACGATAGGAAAAGGAGGACCGAGCACACCCCCATTCTCATCGATGGGGCTGTAGTGGAGCAGGTTGAGAGCTTCAAGTTCCTTGGTGTCCACATCACCAACAAACTATCATGATCCAAACACACCAAGACAGTCTTGAAGAGGGCACGGAAAACCGATTTCCCCATCAGAAGACTGAAAAGATTTGACATGGGTCCTCAGATCCTCAAAAGGTTCTACAGTTGCACCATCGAGAGCATCCTGACTAGTTGCATCACTGCCTGGTATGGCTACTGCTCGGCCTCTAACCGCAAGGCACTACAGAGAGTAGTGCGTACGGCCCAGCACGTCACTGGGGCCAAGCTTCTTGCCATTCAGGACCTCTAATAGGCGGTGTCAGAAGACCGCCCATAAAATTGTCCAGTCATCTTTCTAAAATAATCTGCCGAAATATTTGCAACCCCTATTACTAGCCTGTTCAACCTCTTTTTCGTATCGTCTGAGATCCCTAAAGATTGGAAATCTGCTCCGGTCATCCCCCTCTTCAAAGGGGGAGACATTCTAGACCCAAACTGTTAAAGACCTATATCCATCCTGCCCTGCATTTCCAAAGTCTTCAAAAGCCAAGTTAACAAACAGATCACCGACCATTTTGAATTTCTCCATTATGCAATCTGGATTCAAAGCTGGTCATGGGTGCACCTCAGCCACGCTCAAGGTCCTAAACGATATCATGACCGCCATCGATAAAAGACAGTACTGTGCAGCCTTCTTAATTGACCTGGCCAAGGCTTCAGACTCTGTCAATCTCGCATTCTTATCGGCCGACTCAAAAGCCTTGGTTTCTCAAATGACTGCATCACCTAGTTCACAAACTACTTCTACTTCTGTTCAATTCTTAGGCCGACTGTTTTCTCTGAAAATATCAATGATGTCACTCTTGCTGCTGGTGATTCTCTGATCCACCTCTACTCAGACGACACCATTCTGTATACATCTGGCCCTTCTTTGGACACTGTGTTAACAAACCTCCAAATGAGCTTCAATGCCATACAACACTCCTTCCGTGGCCTCCAACTGCTCTTAAATGCAAGTAAAACTAAATGCATGCTCTTCAACCGATCGCTGCCCACACCCACCTGCCCGACCAGCATCAGATTAGTTGAGCTACATCTGGAATAGAACTGGATCAGATTAGTTGAGCTACATCTGAAATAGAAGTAGATCAGATTAGTTGAGCTACATCTGGAATAGAAGTAGATCAGATTAGTTGAGCTACATCTGGAATAGAAGTAGATCAGATTATTTGAGCTACATCTGGAATAGAACTGGATCAGATTAGTTGAGCTACATCTGGAATAGAAGTAGATCAGATTAGTTGAGCTACATCTGGAATAGAAGTAGATCAGATTAGTTGAGATACATCTGGAATAGAAGTAGATCAGATTAGTGGAGCTACATCTGGAATAGAAGTAGATCAGATTAGTGGAGCTACATCTGGAATAGAAGTAGATCAGATTAGTTGAGCTACATCTGGAATAGAAGTAAATCAGATTAGTTGAGCTACATCTAGAATAGAAGTAGATCAGATTAGTGGAGCTTTATGTACATTGATTTGGCTGAAGGAGTCTTTATTAGATGTAGAGCAAACTGGGTGGAGGAGGGAGTGAAAACGCAAGCTTTAAGATAATCTATTTCTTAAATATTGACAAAATATTGACAAGACCTTGTGTAAAAACCCTGTGTGTTCTTTCTATGAACATCTGTATACATCTGGGTCTCCCGCCTGTCCAGCGCTGCCGGAGTCTCCCGCCTGTCCGGCGCTGCCAGAGTCTCCCGCCAGTCTGCAAGGAGCCGCCAGTCTGCAAGTAGCCGCCAGAGCCGCCAGTCTGCAAGGAGCCGCCAGAGCCGCCAGTCTGCAAGTAGCCGCCAGAGCCGCCAGTCTGCAAGGAGCCGCCAGAGCCGCCAGTCTGCAAGGAGCCGCCAGAGCCGCCAGTCTGCAAGGAGCCGCCAGTCTGCAAGGAGCCGCCAGTCTGCAAGTAGCCGCCAGAGCCGCCAGTCTGCATGGAGCAGCCAGAGCCGCCAGTCTGCATGGAGCAGCCAGAGCCGCCAGTCAGCATGGAGCAGCCAGAGCCGCCAGGATCCGCCAGTCAGCCAGGATCTTCCAGATCCTCCAGTCAGCCAGGATCCGCCAGGATCCGCCATTCAGCCAGGATCCGCCAGTCAGCCAGGATCTGCCGAATCCGCCAGTCAGCCAGGATCTGCCGGAACCGCCAGTCAGCCAGGATCTGCCAAAACCACCAGCCAGCCAGGATCTGCCAGAGCCATCAACCTGCCTGAGCTTCCTCTCAGTCTCGAGCTACCCTTCAGTCCCGAGCTACCCCTCAGTCCCGAGCTGTCCCTCGGTCCAGTGGGCCCTTGGTCAGGGTTACTAGGCCAAGGTTGGCGGCGAGGGTCGCATATCTAAGGACGCGTATTAAGCGGACTAAGACTTCGTTGGAGTGGGGTCCACGTCCCGCACCGGAGCCGCCACCGTGGACAGACGCCCACCTGGACCCTCCCCTATGGGGTTAGGTGTACGGCCGGGAGTCCGCACCTTGGGGGGGGTTCTGTCACGCCCTGATCTTAGTATTTTGTGTTTTCTTTATTATTTTCGTCAGGCCAGGGTGTGACATTGGGTTATTTATGTGGTGTGTTTTGTCTAGGGTTTCTTTGTAGGCATGGGATTGTGGTTAGTGGGGTTGTCTAGAAAAGTCTATGGTTGCCTGGAGTGGTTCTCAGAGGCAGGTGTTTATCATTGTCTCTGATTGGGAACCATATTCTTTGAGTGTTTCATGGGTGATTGATCCTGTCTCTGTGTTTGTTTGCACCAGATAATGCTGTTTAGGTTTTTCACGTTACGTTTATTGTTTTGTATTATATCGTCATTATCTTTATTAAAGATGTATGAAGATAACCACGCCGCATTTTGGTCCTCCTCTCCTTCGACGGAAGAAAACCTTAACATAGGCCTATAATGTAGCCTAGTCACAAGGCATATAGCCTGGGAATCACGGCCAACCTGTCAGTGAACACAATGCTGCCAGAACAAGCCATTCATAATAAAACACTAGCCTGTCTTTAGCTAACATTCCACGCCCATTTACAGCGCAGTTGCTGACTGGAAGTAAACAATCATGTTTTCCATGACAACATTATGGAACATGGGGTGTGCACTAATCTGTCGCAATATAGAATTATAATATTAAGAACAAACAATACCATTACAATTACTGAGTCATTCTCTTGTGAGAAGGCAGTGTCAATGCAAGATAATGTTATTGAAAGTGGCTGGAGAGGGACTCCGTTATGAGAAAGAGAAACAATAATACGGAAAATATGAGCAAACATTTGCTTCAGTTGAATCCCATTATTGACAGGAAGGAAACGCAGAACTGTCACGTGTCACCAATCCTCACAAAGAAGTTGATCATTTGCATACAAATATATGCGCATTTCAGTTCTCTTATTAAGAGTCCAGACTACTTTAGAAAAGTTTTTAAATGGACATAGAGAATTAGAAAACTTGCACGCACGCACACACGCACACACTAACACAGGGCTCTCCAACCCTGTTCCTGGAGAGCTACTGTCCTGTGGGTTTTCACTACAACCTTAATCAAGCACACCTGATTCTAATAATTAGCTGTAGTCCATTTTAAAGTAGGTCCAGGCTCCTTTATAGCATATACTAATGCTAAAATAAATGAAGGGGAGTTTGAAAGGGATAGAGAGTGACAGCTGTAGTATTACTGGATATGTCATTATTACTCCAGCAGATTCACACTGGATTAGTTTTTATGAACTGCCCCCTGTAATTCTGGAGGTTTTTATTCTAGACATATTTCAACATCTATACGATAGAAGGCTACAATGATCACGTGTGCTGGCTGCCAAATGTATAGGTGTCCCCCGTAGGCCTAATATTTTAAATGGTTCGTTGGACATCTGTGTGAGCTGCTGGACAGCACACTGGCACTTGATATGAGTTTATGGATGAGAACGTGAACTTGCCATTTCCAAAAATGAGCTCAATGGGGAATGGGGAGTCCCTGAATTGTGATCTGTTACCTACGTCACAACCATGGTTTCATTTTTCTGAGAAATATATATATATATATTACACAGCGCATTCGGAAAGTATTCAGACCCTTTGACTTTTTCCACATTTTGTTACATTACAGCCTTGTAGTTTTTTTGTGGGGCCCCAGTGTTGAGGATCAGTGGGGTGGAGATGTGGTTTCCTACCTTCACCACCTGGGGGCGGCCCGTCAGAAAGTCCAGGAGCCAGTTGCACAGGGCGGGGTCTCAAGCTTAATAACGAGTTGAGGGCACTATGGTGTTAAATGCTGAGCTGTAGTCAATGAACAGCATTCTTACAGAGGTATTCCTCTTGTCCAGATGGGAGAGAGCAGTGGCGTTTGCATCATCAGTGGACCTACTGGGGCACTATTCCACATCAGGTAACTGATGCAGTAGTCGAACCAGATTTTAAAAAACAGATATTAAATATAGAACAGACTGTGAAGAGACAGACACATGCATACGCACACACATGATAACATACACACATGTACACATGGATTTTACATTGTAGATATGTGGTAGTGGAGTATGGGCCCGAGGGCACACACTTAGTGTGTTGTGAACTCTGTAATGAATGTATTGTAATGTTTTTAAAATTGTATAACTGCCTTAATTTTGCCAGGACCCAGAAAGAGTAGCTGCTGCCTTGGCAGGAACTAATGGGGATCCATAATAAACCCCAGGAAGAGTAGCTGCTGCCTTGGCAGGAACTAATGGGGATCCATAATAAACCCCAGGAAGAGTAGCTGCCGCCTTGGCAGGAACTAATGGGATCCATAATAAACCCCAGGAAGAGTAGCTGCCGCCTTGGCAGGAACTAATGGGGATCCATAATAAACCCCAGGAAGAGTAGCTGCTGCCTTGGCAGGAACTAATGGGGATCCATGATAAACCCAGGAAGAGTAGCTGCTGCCTTGGCAGGAACTAATGGGGATCCATAATAAACCCCAGGAAGAGTAGCTGCTGCCTTGGCAGGAACTAATGGGGATCCATAATAAACCCCAGGAAGAGTAGCTGCTGCCTTGGCAGGAACTAATGGGGATCCATAATAAACCCAGGAAGAGTAGCTGCTGCCTTGGCAGGAACTAATGGGGATCCATAATAAACCCCAGGAAGAGTAGCTGCTGCCTTGGCAGGAACTAATGGGGATCCATAATAAACCCCAGGAAGAGTAGCTGCTGCCTTGGCAGGAACTAATGGGGATCCATAATAAACCCAGGAAGAGTAGCTGCTGCCTTGGCAGGAACTAATGGGGATTCATAATAAACCCGAGGAAGATTAGCTGCTGCCTTGGCAGGAACTAATGGGGATCCATAATAAACCCAGGAAGAGTAGCTGCTGCCTTAGCAGGAACTAATGGGGATCCATAATAAACCCCAGGAAGAGTAGCTGCTGCCTTGGCAGGAACTAATGGGATCCATAATAAACCCCAGGAAGAGTAGCTGCTGCCTTGGCAGGAACTAATGGGGATCCATAATAAATACAGATAGAAACAAACACCATTGTAAATACAACCCATATTTTCGTTTATTTATTTTCCCTTTTGTACTTTAACTATTTGCACATAATATGAAATTTGAATTGTCTTTATTATTTTGGAACTTTTGTGAGTGCAATGTTTACTGTAAAAATGTGTATTGTTTATATCACGCCCCCCGGCACTGCCCTGCATCACGCTGACACTGTTCCTGTCTCGTTCCATGTCCGTTCCTTATTAAATGTGTGACTCCGCTTACCTGCTTCGTCTCTCCAGCGTCATCCAATGTGACACCCATGATGCTTATACTTGCTTACTATTTTTGTACAGATGAATGTGGTACCTTCAGGCATTTTCAGGCAGCTAGAGCACGAGAGAGAGGTAGACAGAGAGAGAGACAGCTTGAGAACGAGAGAAGTAGACAGAGAGATAGACAGCTAGAGAAAGAGAGAGAGTAGACAGAGAGAGAGGGAGAGACAGCTAGAGAACGAGAGAGAGGTAGGCAGAGAGAGAGAGACAGCTAGAGAACGAGAGAGAGGTAGACAAAGAGAGAGACAGCTAGAGAACAAGTGAGAGGTGGACAGAGAGAGAGACAGCTTGAGAACGAGAGAAGTAGACAGAGAGACAGCTAGAGAACGAGAGGGGTAGACAGAGAGAGAGAGAGACAGAGAGAGAGAGACGGCTATAGAAAGGAGAGAGAGAGGTAGACAAAGAGAGAGAGACAGAGAGGTAGACAAAGAGAGAGAGACAGCTAGAGAAAGGAGAGAGAGGTAGACAAAGAGAGAGAGACAGCTAGAGAAAGGAGAGAGAGAGGTAGACAAAGAGAGAGAGACAGCTAGAGAACGAGAGAGGTAGACAAAGAGAGAGAGACAGCTGGAGAACGAGAGAGAGTTAGACAAAGAGAGAGAGACAGCTAGAGAACGAGAGAGAGGTAGACAAAGAGAGAGAGACAGCTAGAGAACGAGAGAGAGAGGTAGACAAAGAGAGAGAGAGACAGCTTGAGAACGAGAGAGAGAGGTAGACAAGGAGAGAGAGAAGGCTAGAGAACGAGAGAGGTAGACAAAGAGAGAGAGACAGCTAGAGAACGAGAGAGAGGTAGACAAAGAGAGAGAGACAGCTAGAGAAAGGAGAGAGAGAGGTAGACAAAGAGAGAGAGAGACAGCTAGAGAACGAGAGAGGGAGGTAAACAAAGAGAGAGAGAGACAGCTCGGGAACGAGAGAGAGAGGTAGACAAAGAGAGAGAGAGACAGCTAGAGAATGAGAGAGAGGTAGACAAAGAGAGAGAGAGAGACAGCTAGAGAACAAGAGAGAGAGGTAGACAAAGAGAGAGACAGCTAGAGAACAAGAGAGAGGTAGACAAAGAGAGAGAGAGAGACGGCTATAGAAAGGAGAGAGAGAGTTAGACAAAGAGAGAGAGACAGCTAGAGAATGAGAGAGTAGACAAAGAGAGAGAGAGACAGCTAGAGAACGAGAGAGAGGTAGACAAAGAGAGAGAGACAGCTAGAGAAAGGAGAGAGAGAGGTAGACAAAGAGAGAGAGAGACAGCTAGAGAACGAGAGAGGTAGACAAAGAGAGAGAGACAGCTGGAGAACAAGAGAGAGAGGTAGACAAAGAGAGAGAGAGACAGCTAGAGAACGAGAGAGAGAGGTAGACAAAGAGAGAAAGACAGCTAGAGAACGAGAGAGAGTAGACAGAGAATGAGAGAGGTAGACAAAGAGAGAGAGACAGCTAGAGAACGAGAGAGAGAGGTAGACAAAGAGAGAGAGAGGTAGACAAGAGAGAGAAAGACAGCTAGAGCACGAGAGAGAGGTAGACAGAGAGAGAGACAGCTTGAGAACGAGAGAAGTAGACAGAGAGATAGACAGCTAGAAAAAGAGAGAGAGGTAGACAGAGAGAGAGGGAGAGACAGCTAGAGAACGAGAGAGAGGTAGGCAGAGAGAGAGAGAGACAGCTAGAGAACGAGAGAGAGGTAGACAAAGAGAGAGACAGCTAGAGAACGAGAGAGGTAGACAAAGAGAGAGAGAGACAGCTAGAGAACGAGAGAGGTAGACAAAGAGAGAGACAGCTAGAGAACGAGAGAGAGAGAGAGAGTAGACAAAGAGAGAGAGAGAGACAGCTAGAGAACGAGAGAGGTAGACAAAGAGAGAGAGAGACAGCTAGAGAACGAGAGAGAGGTAGACAAAGAGAGAGAGAGACAGCTAGAGAACGAGAGAAAGAGAGACAGCTAGAGAACGAGAGAGAGAGGTAGACAAAGAGAGAGAGAGACAGCTAGAGAACGAGAGAGAGGTAGACAAAGAGAGAGAGACAGCTAGAGAAAGGAGAGAGAGAGGTAGACAAAGAGAGAGAGAGACAGCTAGAGAACGAGAGAGAGAGGTAGACAAAGAGAGAGAGAGAGGTAGACAAGAGAGAGAGAGACAGCTAGAGAACGAGAGAGAGGTAGACAGAGAGAGAGACAGCTAGAGAACGAGAGAGAGGTAGACAGAGAATGAGAGAGGTAGACAGAGAGAGAGACAGCTAGAGAACGAGTGAGAGAGGTAGACAAAGAGAGAGAGAGAGAGAGAGGTAGACAAGAGAGAAAGACAGCTAGAGAACGAGAGAGAGGTAGACAGAGAATGAGAGAGGTAGACAAAGAGAGAGAGACAGCTAGAGAACGAGAGAGAGAGGTAGACAAAGAGAGAGAGAGTAGACAAGAGAGAGAAAGACAGCTAGAGCACGAGAGAGAGGTAGACAGAGAGAGAGACAGCTTGAGAACGAGAGAAGTAGACAGAGAGATAGACAGCTAGAAAAAGAGAGAGAGGTAGACAGAGAGAGAGGGAGAGACAGCTAGAGAACGAGAGAGGTAGACAGAGAGAGACAGCTAGAGAACGAGAGAGAGAGAGGTAGACAAAGAGAGAGACAGCTAGAGAACGAGAGAGAGAGAGAGAGGTAGACAAAGAGAGAGAGAGACAGCTAGAGAACGAGAGAGGTAGACAAAGAGAGAGACAGCTAGAGAACGAGAGAGAGAGAGAGAGGTAGACAAAGAGAGAGAGAGAGACAGCTAGAGAATGAGAGAGGTAGACAAAGAGAGAGAGAGACAGCTGGAGAACGAGAGAGAGGTAGACAAAGAGAGAGAGAGACAGCTAGAGAACGAGAGAAAGAGAGACAGCTAGAGAACGAGAGAGAGAGGTAGACAAAGAGAGAGAGAGACAGCTAGAGAACGAGAGAGAGGTAGACAAAGAGAGAGAGACAGCTAGAGAAAGGAGAGAGGTAGACAAAGAGAGAGAGAGACAGCTAGAGAACGAGAGAGGTAGACAAAGAGAGAGACAGCTCGAGAACGAGAGAGAGGCAGACAGAGAGAGAGAGACAGCTAGAGAAAGGAGAGAGGTAGACAAAGAGAGAGAGACAGCTAGAGAACGAGAGAGAGAGAGAGGTAGACAAAGAGAGAGAGACAGCTATAGAACGAGAGAGAGGTAGACAAAGAGAGAGAGAGACAGCTAGAGAACGAGAGAGAGAGGTAGACAAAGAGAGAGAGACAGCTAGAGAACGAGAGAGAGGTAGACAAAGAGAGAGAGAGACAGCTAGAGAAAGGAGAGAGAGGTAGACAAAGAGAGAGACAGCTAGAGAACGAGACAGAGGTAGACAAAGAGAGAGAGACAGCTCGAGAACGAGAGAGAGAGAGAGAGAGGTAGACAAAGAGAGAGACAGCTAGAGAACGAGAGAGAGGTAGACAAAGAGAGAGAGACAGCTATAGAACGAGAGGTAGACAAAGAGAGAGAGAGACAGCTAGAGAACGAGAGAGAGGTCGACAAAGAGAGAGACAGCTAGAGAACGAGAGAGAGAGAGGTAGACAAAGAGCGAGAGACAGCTAGAGAACGAGAGAGAGAGGTAGACAAAGAGAGAGAGAAGAAGATTTAATGTACAGACAAAGTGAGGTGCATTAATATGTTAGATTGATAGAAGTGATCCAACCGGTAGATGCTAATTTCTCTTTTCCCAGCAGGCTGCAGTATGAATGTGACATCACAACTGAATACAAACAACACAAGGTACCGGAGGCCATCACATCTTCTAGTCTACACTAGGGTGTGTGTGTGAGTGCCCGTCACACACTAAAAGACACCGAGACCCAGAAACATGTGTGTCTTTATTCTTCTAGCCAACAGAAACATCAACAGAACACAAGACGGATCCCTGTAGAAGTCCCTAATCCAGAGTTCAGGCCAAAAGTAGTGCACTATGTAAAGAATAGAGTGATATACAGTACTGCACTCGAATACTGGAGTGCATAGGCCTATGAAACAGGGGCTAAGGGTCGATTTAGGATTCAAAAACATTTCATTTTATTCATCAGTCTGATTTCTGACTGCAGATGTTCCTGTTGTTGCTGTATTTCTAAAGTCTGTAAAGTATTTAGAATATTTTTGACTCCATAATCATAATTATTAACTCTGCAGCAGCAGCTCCTCTATTACCTGTAATATGGTAGCACTGCTCCTCTATTACCTGTAATATGGTAGCACAGCTCCTCTATTACCTGTAATATGGTATCACTGCTCCTCTATTACCTGTAATATGGTATCACTGCTCCTCTATTACCTGTAATATGGTATCACTGCTCTTCTATTACCGGTAATACTATCACTGCTCCTCTATTACCTGTAATATGGTATCACAGCTCCTCTATTACCTTTAATATGGTATCACAGCTCCTCTATTACCTGTAATATGGTAGCACTGCTCCTCTATTACCTGTAATATGGTATCACTGCTCCTCTATTACCTGTAATATGGTAGCACTGCTTCTCTATTACCTGTAATATGGTATCACTGCTCCTCTATTACCTGTAATATGGTATCACAGCTCCTCTATTACCTGTAATATGGTATCACTGCTCCTCTATTACCTGTAATATGGTATCACAGCTCCTCTATTACCTGTAATATGGTATCACTGCTCCTCTATTACCTGTAATATGTTATCGCTGCTCCTCTATTACCTGCAATATGGTAGCACTGCTCCTCTATTACCTGTTACCTGTAGATCCAGTATTACAGGTCGTACATCACAGCTCCTCTATTACCTGTAATATGGTATCATAGCTCCTCTATTACCGGTAATACGGTATCACTGCTCTTCTATTACCTGTAATATGGTAGCACTGCTCCTCTGTTAGCTGAAATACATACCGTACAGCACTACTCCTCTACTATCTCTAATACTATCACTGGTCCTCTAATACCTGTAATACGGTATCACTGCTCCTCTATTACCTGTAATATGGTATCACTGCTCTTCTATTACCTGTAATACTGTATCACTGCTCTTCTATTACCTGTAATACTATCACTGCTCCTCTATTACCTGTAATATGGTAGCACTGCTCTTCTATTACCTGTAATACTATCACTGCTCTTCTATTACCTGTAATACTATCACTGCTCCTCTATTACCTGTAATACTATCACTGCTCCTCTATTACCTGTAATACGGTATCACTGGTCCTCTATTACCTGTAATATGGTAGCACTGCTCCTCTATTACCTGTAATATGGTATCACTGCTCTTCTATTACCTGTAATACGGTATCACTGCTCCTCTACTATCTCTAATACTATCACTGCTCCTCTATTACCTGTAATATGGTACCACTGCTCCTCTATTACCTGTAATATGGTATCACTGCTCTTCTATTACCTGTAATACTATCACTGCTCTTCTATTACCTGTAATACTATCACTGCTCCTCTATTACCTGTGATACGGTATCACTGGTCCTCTTATTACCTGTAATATGGTATCACTGCTCCTCTATTACCTGTAATATGGTATCACTGCTCCTCTATTACCTGTAATACGGTATCACTGGTCCTCTATTACCTGTAATATGGTAGCACTGCTCCTCTATTACCTGTAATATGGTAGCACTGCTCCTCTGTTAGCTGAAATAGATACCGTACAGCACTACTCCTCTACTATCTCTAATACTATCACTGGTCCTCTAATACCTGTAATACGGTATCACTGCTCTTCTAATACCTGTAATACTATCACTGCTCCTCTATTACCTGTAATATGGTACCACTGCTCCTCTATTACCTGTAATATGGTACCACTGCTCCTCTATTACCTGTAATATGGTATCACTGCTCTTCTATTACCTGTAATACTATCACTGCTCCTCTATTACCTGTAATATGGTATCACTGCTCTTCTATTACCTGTAATACTGTATCACTGCTCTTCTATTACCTGTAATATGGTATCACTGCTCTTCTATTACCTGTAATACTGTATCACTGCTCTTCTATTACCTGTAATACTATCACTGCTCCTCTATTACCTGTAATATGGTAGCACTGCTCTTCTATTACCTGTAATACTATCACTGCTCTTCTATTACCTGTAATACTATCACTGCTCCTCTATTACCTGTAATACTATCACTGCTCCTCTATTACCTGTAATACGGTATCACTGGTCCTCTATTACCTGTAATATGGTAGCACTGCTCCTCTATTACCTGTAATATGGTATCACTGCTCTTCTATTACCTGTAATACGGTATCACTGCTCCTCTACTATCTCTAATACTATCACTGCTCCTCTATTACCTGTAATATGGTACCACTGCTCCTCTATTACCTGTAATATGGTATCACTGCTCTTCTATTACCTGTAATACTATCACTGCTCTTCTATTACCTGTAATACTATCACTGCTCCTCTATTACCTGTGATACGGTATCACTGGTCCTCTTATTACCTGTAATATGGTATCACTGCTCCTCTATTACCTGTAATATGGTATCACTGCTCCTCTATTACCTGTAATACGGTATCACTGGTCCTCTATTACCTGTAATATGGTAGCACTGCTCCTCTATTACCTGTAATATGGTAGCACTGCTCCTCTGTTAGCTGAAATAGATACCGTACAGCACTACTCCTCTACTATCTCTAATACTATCACTGGTCCTCTAATACCTGTAATACGGTATCACTGCTCTTCTAATACCTGTAATACTATCACTGCTCCTCTATTACCTGTAATATGGTACCACTGCTCCTCTATTACCTGTAATATGGTACCACTGCTCCTCTATTACCTGTAATATGGTATCACTGCTCTTCTATTACCTGTAATACTATCACTGCTCCTCTATTACCTGTAATATGGTATCACTGCTCTTCTATTACCTGTAATACGGTATCACTGCTCCTCTACTATCTCTAATACTATCACTGCTCCTCTATTACCTGTAATATGGTACCACTGCTCCTCTATTACCTGTAATATGGTATCACTGCTCTTCTATTACCTGTAGTATGGTATCACTGCTCCTCTATTACCTGTAATACGGTATCACTGCTCCTCTACTATCTCTAATACTATCACTGCTCCTCTATTACCTGTAATATGGTACCACTGCTCCTCTATTACCTGTAATATGGTATCATTGCTCCTCTATTACCTGTAATATGGTATCACAGCTCCTCTATTACCTGTAATATGGTATCACTGCTCCTCTATTACCTGTAATACTATCACTGGTCCTCTATTACCTGTAATATGGTAGCACTGCTTCTCTATTACCTGTAATACGGTAGCACTGGTCCTCTATTACCTGTAATATGGTATCACTGGTTCTCCATTACCTGTTATAAACTGGGTGGTTCGAGCCCTGAATGCTGATTGGCTGACAGCCGTGGTATATCAGACCGTATACCACAGGTATGACAAAACATTTATTTTTACTGCTCTAATTATGTTGGTAGCCAGTTTATAATAGCAATAAGGAAGCTCGGGGTTTATGGTATATGGAAAATATACCACAGCTAAGGGCTGTGTCTATGCCTCCGCAATGCGTCGTGCATAAGAACAGCCCTTAGCCGTGGTATATTGGCCATATACCACATCCCCTCATGACTTACTGCTTAATTATACCACAGTATAAGTCATAACTCCAATAAAACCTAGAAGTCAAACAGAGAAATGGTTCTAATTGTTTTTCCACCAATCATATTTCCCATAGGGGATTTTAGAAACACCTAAAGTAAGGGCTGTGTTTCGTGTAGGCCTACCCTGGTGTACCCTTTTGATAACCGATCTCTCTAGGACAAGGTGACTTATCAATATATTTACCCCCCCCCCCAAAACAAAATGTAATGCAGCTAATGTGGCTATCATAAAGAACTACAAATGCCATGATGATCTGGATGAGACTGCCGAATTGAGTCAAAGGTCAGAATCTCTGGATGATCTATCTAATGTTTAGTAATGAATACATAGGCAACATTTCTTTAAATGGACAATTATGTTAACTGTCTTGTATAAGTTTTAAATTGACACAATACCCGTTAGCAAATGTGTCAGCTAGTGATGACGTGCATCTTTGATGCTAATTAGCATTTGATTAGAATCTGAGAGTAAATAGAGGCGGATATATTGTAAAGTCACCTAGTCTTTACATGGTTATCAAAACATCATGTCAGGGCAAGCCTACATGAAACATAGCCCTCATTATAAGTGTTTCTAAATCCCATATGAGAAAAATGAATAGTGGAAAAAGGATTTGAACCATTTCCCTGTTGGACCACCAGGTTATATGGGTATTATGACACTTCCACTCTGGAGCTCTATACGGTATCACTGCTCCTCTATTGCCTGTGATACGGTATTTTTTGGAGTTTGGGATAAACAGATGATTCACAGGTGAATGTAACATACACAGTGTTCCACAGGTCATTAGTTACTATGACAACTGACTGACATCCCTCTCATACAGGGTTAGAAGTCTCTGATTGGACATGAAGGGTTTCTGACATCACTAAAACCTTTCCTCCATTGATACAGGAAACTCTTACTGATGTCAAAGTCTCTGTCAGACCATAGTAGATCCAGTCTGCAGTAGACCCAGTGTTCAGTAGATCCAGTCTGCAGTAGATCCAGTGTTCAGTAGATCCAGTCTGCAGTAGACCCAGTGTTCAGTAGATCCAGTCTGCAGTAGATCCAGTCTGCAGTAGATCTAGTCTGCAGCAGATCCAGTCTGCAGTAGATCCAGTCTGCAGTAGACCCAGTGTTCAGTAGATCCAGTCTGCAGTAGATCCAGTGTTCAGTAGATCCAGTCTGCAGTAGACCCAGTGTTCAGTAGATCCAGTCTGCAGTAGATCCAGTCTGCAGTAGATCCAGTCTGCAGTAGATCCAGTCTGCAGTAGATCCAGTCTGCAGTAGATCCAGTCTGCAGCAGATCCAGTCTGCAGTAGATCCAGTCTGCAGTAGATCCAGTCTGCAGTAGATCCAGTCTGCAGTAGATCCAGTCTGCAGTAGATCCAGTCTGCAGCAGATCCAGTCTGCAGTAGATCCAGTCTGCAGTAGATCCAGTCTGCAGCAGATCCAGTCTGCAGTAGATCCAGTCTGCAGCAGATCCAGTGTTCAGTAGACCCAGTCTGCAGTCGAGCCAGTCTGCAGTAGATCCAGTGTGCAGTAGATCCAGACTGTAGTAGATCCAGTGGGCAGTAGATCCAGTGTGCAGTAGATCCAGACTGTAGTAGATCCAGTGTTCAGTAGATCCAGACTGTAGTAGATCCAGTGTTCAGTAGATCCAGTGTTCAGTAGATCCAGTCTGCAGTAGATCCAGTCTGCAGTAGATCCAGTGTGCAGTAGATCCAGACTGTAGTAGATCCAGTGTTCAGTAGATCCAGTGTTCAGTAGATCCAGTGTTCAGTAGATCCAGTCTGCAGTAGATCCAGTCTGCAGCAGATCCAGTCTGCAGCAGATCCAGTCTGCAGTAGATCCAGTCTGCAGTAGATCCAGTCTGCAGCAGATCCAGTCTGCAGTAGATCCAGTCTGCAGCAGATCCAGTGTTCAGTAGACCCAGTCTGCAGTAGAGCCAGTCTGCAGTAGATCCAGTGTGCAGTAGATCCATACTGCAGTAGATCCAGTGTGCAGTAGATCCAGTGTTCAGTAGATCCAGACTGTAGTAGATCCAGTGTTCAGTAGATCCAGTGTGCAGTAGATCAAGTGTTCAGTAGATCCAGTCTGCAGTAGATACATTGTGCAGTAGATCCAGACGGAAATAGATCCAGTGTGCAGTAGATCCAGTGTTCAGTAGATCCAGTCTGAAATAGATCCAGTGTGCAGTAGATCCAGTGTTCAGTAGATTCAGTGTTCAGTAGATCCAGACTGCAGTAGATCCAGTGTTCAGTAGATCCAGTCTGCAGTAGATCCAGTGTTCAGTAGATCCAGACTGCAGTAGATCCAGTCTGAAATAGATCCAGTGTGCAGTAGATCCAGTCTGAAATAGATCCAGTGTTCAGTAGATCCAGTGTTCAGTAGATCCAGACTGCAGTAGATCCAGTGTTCAGTAGATCCAGTCTGCAGTAGATCCAGTGTTCAGTAGATCCAGACTGCAGTAGATCCAGTGTTCAGTAGATCCAGACTGCAGTAGATCCAGACTGCAGTAGATCCAGTCTGCAGTAGATACAGACTGCAGTAGATACAGACTGCAGTAGATCCAGTCTGCAGTAGATCCAGACTGCAGTAGATCCAGTCTGCAGTAGCTACAGACTGCAGTAGATCCAGGCTGCAGTAGATCCAGTCTGCAGTAGATACAGACTGCAAAAAATGAAGGGGGGGGGGGCATGTCCTGATAACTGCAAGGAGAGAGTAACCATGGAAACAAAGCACCTCTCCATTTTTCTTCTATCTTACTCCACCCTCTCTGTTTCACTCTCTCTCACTCTCTTTCTCTCTACCTCTCCCTTTGACTTTTTCTCCCTCTCACTTTCTTTCTCTCTCCCTATCTATCTCTCATCTGACTTTCTCACCTTCTCTCGCTCTTCCTCTCTACCTCTCACTTTCTTTCTCTCTCCCCATCTCTCTCATCTGACTTTCTCACCCTCTCTTTCACTCTCTCTTCCTCAGTTTCTTCCTCTCTCTCTCTATGTGAAAACGCAACATGTTGATTCCTTGCTCTGATTGGCCACACCCCGTGAGGCTTCAGCCAACAAAGGCTAGTAGCCATGGTAACATATCTGTGACATCACATCCTGTTGGTCAGACGGTGGTGATCTGGTCGACCACCCTGGTGCTGTCAACCATCTCCACACACTCCACTTCCTCTCTAAGCCCCTCCCCTTCCCCTCTGTCTCCCTGTCTACTTCCTGTCTTCTTGGCGGGTGGCAGGAAGGTGAGCAGCGTGGGCAGGAAGGCCAAGGCATGGAGCGCTGAACAGAATGCCGTCAGCACTAGGCAACGGAACAGCGAGCGTGTAAGGTTGGAGCGGACGGCGGCCAGAGGGAGCAGCGCTGCAGTGTAGCAGATCAACGTCTGTAGAGAGGGGACGCCATGTCTCTCCAACGCCAGTCTGACCCACACGGTCCGGCTGTCACCACGGCCAGAGGAGAAGGTGGCCAGTAGAGGACCACAACAGTCTGCAGAGTGACCCAGTGCTGAAATCAGACATAACACAGACACGCAGTCGAGCTCCACGCCCCACAGAGTCATGAAGCCCAGAACACCAAACTGGACAGAGAGGAGGGTTAGACTGAGCCACACTGCCACTAGGGGCTCCACCACCGCTAGAGATGACAGACCCAGCAGGAACAACACCGCCATCAGGGAGTGGCGCAGAGGAGAGCTCACCGCTGTAGCATACCTAGAGAGAGGGGGAGAGAAAGAGAGAAACAGAGAGAGATGGAGAGAGGAAGATACAAAGGAGAGAGAGGGGGTGAGAGAGAAAGAGGTGGAGAGAGAGGTAGAGGGGAGAGGGAAAGAAGAGAGAGAGGGAGAGGGAAAGAGGAGGAGAGACAGAAAGACAGGTAGAAAGGGGGAGAGGGAAAGAAGAGAGAGGTAGAGGGGGAGAGGGAAAGAAGAGAGAGGTAGAGGGGGAGAGTGAAAGAGGAGGAGAGAGAGGAAGAGAGGGGCAGAAAGGAAAGAGAAGGAGAGAGACAAAAAGACAGGTAGAGGGGGAGAGTGAAAGAGGAGGAGAGAGAGAGATAGAGAGACAGGTAGGGTAGGGAGAGAGGAGGCGAGAGAGAAAGACAGGTACAGAGGGGGAGGGAAAGAGGAGACCGAAAGATCAGTTGAGACTCTCCTCTCTTCTCTCACACACACACACACACACACACACACACACACACACACACACACACACACACACACACACACACACACACACACACACACACACACACACACACACACACACACACACACACACACACACACACACACACACACACACACACACACACACACTCCTGTCCCACCTGTCCAGGTAGACGAAGGAGGGGTTGAAGATGAGAAAGCGGACGCGTGATGTCAGAGACAGACGTCTCAGTGTGTCCAATAGGACGGACATCTCCTCCCTCTTGTTCTCTGTTGTCTTGGCAACCAGGAAGACACGTGACGCTGCCATCTCTGGCTCCTCCCCTTCATCGCGCTCAGCGAAGATGATGTCATCGGCAAAATGAGCGAATTGCGGCTGGCGAAGGAAGGAGAGGCGGAGCATCCGCGTAAAGCTTTCACGTGATTGGCTGGTAGTGGAGAGGTTCCGTTCTGTCAGGTAATCCAGGTAGCTTTCCAGCCAGCTGATTCGCTGGAACCCTTCAACAAGAATAACAATTATATTCATGTACCAAAAGTAATATTTTTACAGCACTTTTCATACAATATAATACTAGTTCTACAGCTGCACCATCGAGAGCATCCTGACTGGTTGCATCACTGCTTGGTATGGCAACTGCTCGGCATCTAACCGCAAGGAGCTACAGAGGATAGTGACAGGTACATCACTGGGGCCAAGCTTCCTGCCATCCAGGACCTCTATACCAGGTGGTGGTGTGTACAGCCCAGTACACCACTGGGGCCAAGCTTCCTGCCATCCAGGACCTCTATACCAGGTGGTGGTGTGTACAGCCCAGTACACCACTGGGGCCAAACTCCCTGCCATCCAGGACCTCTATACCAGGTGGTGGTGTGTACAGCCCAGTACATCACTGGGGCCAAGCTTCCTGCCATCCAGGACCTCTATACCAGGTGGTGGTGTGTACAGCCCAGTACACCACTGGGACCAAACTCCCTGCCATCCAGGACCTCTATACCAGGTGGTGGTCTGTACAGCCCAGTACATCACTGGGGCTAAGTTTCCTGCCATCCAGGACCTCTATACCAGGTGGTGGTGTGTACAGCCCAGTACATCACTGGGGCCAAGCTTCCTGCCATCCAGGACCTCTATACCAGGTGGTGGTGTGTACAGCCCAGTACATCACTGGGACCAAACTCCCTGCCATCCAGGACCTCTATACCAGGTGGTGGTGTGTACAGCCCAGTAGGATAGGATAAAGTAATCCTTCTCACCCCCCTTTAAGATTTAGATGCACTATTGTAAAGTGACTATTCTACTGGATGTCATAAGGTGAATGCACCAATTTGTAAGTCGCTCTGGATAAGAGCGTCTGCTAAATGACTTAAATGTAAATGTAAATGTA
Organism: Oncorhynchus keta; assembly: GCF_023373465.1. NCBI lineage: Eukaryota > Metazoa > Chordata > Actinopteri > Salmoniformes > Salmonidae > Oncorhynchus > Oncorhynchus keta. Next base: position 332,532 of record NW_026290753.1, on the reverse strand, counting down.
AATGTATAATAGTAGATAATATGTATCACCATGGCATACGGAGTCATTGTATCCTATCCTAGGTATTCCTTAAAGAGGTGGGGTTTCAGGTGTCTCCGGAAGGTGGTGATTGACTCCGCTGTCCTGGCGTCGTGAGGGAGTTTGTTCCACCATTGGGGGGCCAGAGCAGCGAACAGTTTAGACAGGGCTGAGCGGGAACTGTACTTCCTCAGTGGTAGGGAGGCGAGTAGGCCAGAGGTGGATGAACGCAGTGCCCTTGTTTGGGTGTAGGGCCTGATCAGAGCCTGGAGGTACTGAGGTGCCGTTCCCCTCACAGCTCCGTAGGCAAGCATGATACATTGGCAATTTTGGAAGATAAACATTTAAAATAATAATCTGGGGAGTTTTGATTGGCAGTGCCACATAGTGGGTAATTTTTTATGTTCCTCCAATCAGAGCTTAGATCTCGGTCCTGGATCAGTCTGCCGTTTTAAAATATTTAGGAAAACATGGTGGCCATTTTTTAGATGAAGCGAGAGAAAATACCTAAAACCTAAAATCATCTCTGGTTTTGGAGTGAAATGTTGGTCATTAATGTCTCATATGTTACCTCACTACCATATTTGATCACAATATGTTAGTATATACATATATATATACTGTAGTTAGTATATACGGCTCTGAGTCGTATTGTTAGTATATACATATATATATATATATATATATACCGCTCTGAGTCGTCTTGTTAGTATATACGGCTCTGAGCCGTCTTGTTAGTATATACATATATATATATATACATTTATATATACGGCTCTGAGTCGTCTTGTTAGTATATACGGTTCTGAGTCGTCTTGTTAGTATATACATATATATATATATATATATATATATATATATATATACGGCTCTGAGTCGTCTTGTTAGTATATACATATATATATATATATATATATATATATATATATATATATGGCTCTGAGTCGTCTTGTTAGTATATACATATATATATATATATATATACGGCTCTGAGTCATCTTGTTAGTATATACATATATATATATATATATATACGGCTCTGAGTCGTCTTGTTAGTATATACATATTGTGTTCAGTTTGTCATATTTAACTGCCAGAAACATACACTGTAGTGTCCATGCTAATCGATCAGCCTGCTAATCGATCAGCCTGCTAATTGATCAGCCTGCTAATTGATCAGCCTGCTAATCGATCAGCATGCTAATTGATCAGCCTGCTAATTGATCAGCCTGCTAATCGATCAGCCTGCTAATCGATCAGCCTGCTAATCGATCAGCCTGCTAATTGATCAGCCTGCTAATTGATCAGCCTGCTAATCGATCAGCCTGCTAATCGATCAGCCTGCTAATCGATCATTCGATTCATTTGCTAATTGAAGCCCATATTAAATGGATATTTCACCCAAATTACAAAATGACATACTGATTTACTTACCCTGTAAGCAGTCTATGGAAAGTATGACAGCAATCCATGCTTTGGTTTAGTTTCCCTGGCACTGTTTCCCAATGCTAACATTTTAGCATTTGTGGCATACCATGTACAAAACATCTATAAGTGACTTTGTTGAGGTTCACAGTCCATTGTAGATACTATTGGATGATTTTGACATGATTTGCGAAAAAGGCTAAGTACAAAATAGATTAAATACAGAAATCAAATTTATCTAAGTATTCACACCCCTGATACAATACTTTCGATTAGCACCTTTGGTGGTGATTACAGCTCTGAGTCGTCTGGGGTATGTCTGTATCAGCTCTGAGTCATCTGGGGTATGTCTGTATCAGCTCTGAGTCGTCTTGGGTATGTCTGTATCAGCTCTGAGTCGTCTTGGGTATGTCTGTATCAGCTCTGAGTCGTCTGGGGTATGTCTGTATCAGCTCTGAGTCGTCTTGGGTATGTCTGTATCAGCTCTGAGTCGTCTTGGGTATGTCTGTATCAGCTCTGAGTCGTCTTGGGTATGTCTGTATCAGCTCTGACTCGTCTGGGGTATGTCTGTATCAGCTCTGAGTCGTCTTGGGTATGTCTGTATCAGCTCTGAGTCGTCTTGGGTATGTCTGTATCAGCTCTGAGTCGTCTTGGGTATGTCTGTATCAGCTCTGAGTCGTCTTGGGTATGTCTGTATCAGCTCTGAGTCGTCTTGGGTATGTCTGTATCAGCTCTGAGTCGTCTTGGGTATGTCTGTATCAGCTCTGACTCGTCTGGGGTATGTCTGTATCAGCTCTGAGTCGTCTTGGGTATGTCTGTATCAGCTCTGAGTCGTCTTGGGTATGTCTGTATCAGCTCTGAGTCATCTGGGGTATGTCTGTATCAGCTCTGAGTCGTCTTGGGTATGTCTGTATCAGCTCTGAGTCATCTGGGGTATGTCTGTATCAGCTCTGAGTCGTCTTGGGTATGTCTGTATCAGCTCTGAGTCGTCTTGGGTATGTCTGTATCAGCTCTGAGTCGTCTTGGGTATGTCTGTATCAGCTCTGACTCGTCTGGGGTATGTCTGTATCAGCTCTGAGTCGTCTTGGGTATGTCTGTATCAGCTCTGAGTCGTCTTGGGTATGTCTGTATCAGCTCTGAGTCGTCTTGGGTATGTCTGTATCAGCTCTGAGTCGTCTTGGGTATGTCTGTATCAGCTCTGAGTCGTCTTGGGTATGTTTGTATCAGCTCTGAGTCGTCTTGGGTTTGTCTGTATCAGCTCTGAGTCGTCTTGGGTATGTCTGTATCAGCTCTGAGTCGTCTTGGGTATGTCTGTATCAGCTCTGAGTCGTATTGCGTATGTCTGTATCAGCTCTGAGTCGTCTTGGGTATGTCTGTATCAGCCCTGAGTCGTCTTGGGTATGTCTGTATCAGCTCTGAGTCGTCTTGGGTATGTCTGTATCAGCTCTGAGTCGTCTTGGGTATGTCTGTATCAGCTCTGAGTCATCTTGGGTATGTCTGTATCAGCTCTGAGTCGTCTTGGGTATGTCTGTATCAGCTCTGAGTAGTCTTGGGTATGTCTGTATCAGCTCTGAGTCGTCTTGGGTATGTCTGTATCAGCTCTGAGTCGTCTTGGGTATCTGTATCAGCTCTGAGTCGTCTTGGGTATGTCTGTATCAGCTCTGAGTCGTCTTGGGTATGTCTGTATCAGCTCTGAGTCGTCTTGGGTATCTGTATCAGCTCTGAGTTGTCTTGGGTATGTCTGTATCAGCTCTGAGTCGTCTTGGGTATATCTGTATCAGCTTTGAGTCGTCATGGGTATGTCTGTATCAGCCCTGAGTCGTCTTGGGTATGTCTGTATCAGCCCTGAGTCGTCTTCGGTATGTCTGTATCAGCGCTGAGTCGTCTTGGGTATGTCTGTATCAGCCCTGAGTCGTCTTGGGTATGTCTGTATCAGCCCTGAGTCGTCTTGGGTATCTGTATCAGCTCTGAGTCATCTTGGGTATGTCTGTATCAGCTCTGAGTCGTCTTGGGTATGTCTGTATCAGCTCTGAGTCGTCTTGGGTATGTCTGTATCAGCTCTGAGTCGTCTTGGGTATCTGTATCAGCTCTGAGTCGTCTTGGGTATGTCTGTATCAGCTCTGAGTCGTCTTGGGTATGTCTGTATCAGCTCTGAGTCGTCTTGGGTATGTCTGTATCAGCTCTGAGTCGTCTTGGGTATGTCTGTATCAGCTCTGAGTCGTCTTGGGTATGTCTGTATCAGCTCTGAGTCGTCTTGGGTATGTCTGTATCAGCTCTGAGTCATCTTGGGTATGTCTGTATCAGCTCTGAGTCGTCTTGGGTTTGTCTGTATCAGCTCTGAGTCGTCTTGGGTATGTCTGTATCAGCCCTGAGTCGTCTTGGGTATGTCTGTATCAGCCCTGAGTCATCTTGGGTATGTCTGTATCAGCTCTGAGTCGTCTTGGGTATGTCTGTATCAGCTCTGAGTCGTCTTGGGTATGTCTGTATCAGCTCTGAGTCGTCTTGGGTATGTCTGTATCAGCCCTGAGTCGTCTTGGGTATGTCTGTATCAGCCCTGAGTCGTATTGGGTATGTCTGTATCAGCCCTGAGTCGTCTTGGGTATGTCTGTATCAGCCCTGAGTCGTCTTGGGTATGTCTGTATCAGCCCTGAGTCGTCTTGGGTATGTCTGTGTCAGCTCTGAGTCGTCTTGGGTATGTCTGTATCAGCTCTGAGTCGTCTTGGGTATGTCTGTATCAGCTCTGAGTCGTCTTGGGTATGTCTGTATCAGCTCTGAGTCGTCTTGGGTATGTCTGTATCAGCTCTGAGACGTCTTGGGTATGTCTGTATCAGCTCTGAGTCGTCTTGGGTATGTCTGTATCAGCTCTGAGTCGTCTTGGGTATGTCTGTATCAGCTCTGAGTCGTCTTGGGTATGTCTGTATCAGCTCTGAGTCGTCTTGGGTATGTCTGTATCAGCTCTGAGTCGTCTTGGGTATGTCTGTATCAGCTCTGAGTCGTCTTGGGTATGTCTGTATCAGCTCTGAGTCGTCTTGGGTATGTCTGTATCAGCTCTGAGTCGTCTTGGGTATGTCTGTATCAGCTCTGAGTCGTCTTGGGTATGTCTGTATCAGCTCTGAGTCGTCTTGGGTTTGTCTGTATCAGCTCTGAGTCGTCTTGGGTATGTCTGTATCAGCTCTGAGTCGTCTTGGGTTTGTCTGTATCAGCTCTGAGTCGTCTTGGGTATATCTGTATCAGCACTGAGTCGTCTTGGGTATGTCTGTATCAGTTCTGAGTCGTCTTGGGTATATCGCTGCTGGTTAATCAAAACGGATTGCTTGCTTTTTGTTACATTTTATTACAACCAAACTCATTCGAATGATTCACTTACTGGTTTTACGGTGACAACGTCCGTGGAGGGCTTGCAATGCAACGTATGGAGATGTGTGAATCTGATCTGATTGATGGTTCTGATTAGGTTTATAAAACAGGCCTCATAGGGAGTAGTAAAACACTTAGTGGACATTCTCGCTCTCTCTTTATATTGGATCTTTGTCCAGCTACTGTGAAACGTTTGAATTTGTGTAAAACCCTTCATAGACTGTATTGTTTTAATATTATACACTGTGATTAGACAGACTGTTTAAAACAAGATGTTGATTCATGTTGTTTAGGCTTTTGATGAGAATTTTTCACTCTATTTGTTGTGAATTTAATCTTGTTTATTGACAATATAGTGTATATATATTTCAACAAAGAAGCGTTAACTTAGAACAATGTGGACTGCAAAAAGGTTCAAGTTAACATATTTAGCAAAAATTGGATTTTTAACATTTTTAAATATTTTATTTCACCTTTATTTAACCAGGTAGACTAGTTGAGAACAAGTTCTCATTTGCAACTGCGACCTGGCCAAGATAAAGCAAAGCAGTGTGAACAGACAACAACCCAGAGTTACACATGGAGTAAACAATTAACAATGATGTGCAAGTAGAGATACTGTTGTGCAAAAGCAGAAAAGTAAATCAAATATAAACAGTATGGGGATGAGGTAGGTAGATTGGGTGGGCTATTTACAGATGGACTGTGTACAGCTGCAGTGATTGGTTAGCTGCTCAGATAGTTGATGTTTAAAGTTTGTGAGGGAAATAAAAGTCTCCAACTTCAGCAATTTTTGCAATTCGTTCCAATCACTGGCAGCAGAGAACTGGAAGGCGGCCAAATGAGGTGTTGGCTTTGGGGATGATCAGTGAGATATTCCTGCTCGAACGTGTGCTACGGGTGGGTGTTGTTATCGTGACCAGTGAACTGAGATAAGGAGAAGGTTTATCTAGCATAGACTTATAGATGACCTGGAGCCAGTGGGTCTGGCGACAAATTTGTAGCGAGTGCCAGCCGACTAGAGCATACAGGTCACAGTGGTGGGTGGTATAAGATGATTTGGTAACAAAACGGATGGCACTGTGATAGACTGACTCCAGTTTGCTGAGTAGAGTGTTGGAAGCTATTTTGTAGATGACATCGCTGAAGTCGAGGATCGGTAGGATAGTCAGTTTTACTAGGGTAAGTTTGGCGGCATCATTGATATATACAGAGACAAGAGTCGGCCCGAGAATTGAACCCTGTGGTACCCCCATAGAGACTGCCAGAGGTCCGGACAACATGCCCTCCAATTTGACACACTGAACTCTGTCTGCAAAGTAGTTGGTGAACCAGGTGAAGCAGTCATGAGAAAAACCAAGGCTATTGAGTCTGCCGCTAAGAATATGGTGATTGACAGAGTCGAAAGCCTTGGCCAGGTCAATGAAGACGGCTGTTGGCCGGGTTTGGAGTAGCCAGGAGGAAGGCATGGCCAGCCGTTGAGAAATGCTTATTGAAATTTTCGATTATCATGGATTTATCAGTGGTGACCGTGTTACCTAGCCTCAGGAGGTGCTCTTGTTCTCCAAGGACTTTACAGTGTCCCAAAACAGGATGCGAAGTTATGCTTGAAAATGCTAGCCTTTGCTTTCCTGACTGACTGCGTGTATTGGTTCCTGACTTCCCTGAACAGTTGCATATTGTGGGGACTATTCAATGCTATTGCAGTCTGCCACAGGATGTTTTTGTGCTGGTCAAGGGCAGTCAGATCTGGAGTGAACCAAGGGCTATATCTGTTCTTAGTTCTGCATTTTTTGAACGGGGCATGCTTATCTAAGATGGTGAGGAAATTACTTTTGAAGAATGACCAGGCATCCTCGACTGACGGGATGAGGTCAATATCCTTCCAGGGTACCCGGGCCAGGTTGATTAGAAAGTCCTGCTAGCATAAGTGTTTTAAGGAGCGTTTGACAGTGATGAGGGGTGGTCGTTTGACCGCAGACCCATAGCGGATACAGGCAATGAGGCAGTGATCGCTGAGATCCTAATTGAAAACAGCGGAGGTGTATTTGGAGGGCAAGTCGGTCAGGATAATGTCTATGAGGGTGCCCATGTTTACGGATTTAGAGTTGTACCTGGTGGGTTCCTTGATGATTTGTGTGAGATTGACGGCATCTAGCTTAGATTGTAGGACTGCCGTGGTGTTAAGCCTATCCCATATCCCTAACACAATGAACTCTGAAGCTAGATGGGGGGCGATCAATTCACAAATGGTGTCCAGGGCACAGCTGGGAGCGGAGGGGGGCCGATAGCAGGCGGCAACAGTGAGAGACTTATTTCTGGAGAGAGTAATTTTTTAAATTAGAAGTTCAAACTGTTTGGTTATAGACCTGGAAAGTATGACAGAACTTTGCAGGCTATCTCTGCAGTAGATTGCAACTCCTCCGCCTTTGGCAGTTCTATCTTGACGGAAAATGTTGTAGCTCGGTATGGAAATCTCAGAATTGTTGGTGACCTACCTAAGCTAGGATTCAGACACGGCAAGGACATCAGGGTTAGCAGAGTGTGCTAAAGCAGTGAGTAAAACAAACTTAGGGAGGAGGCTTCTGATGTTGACATGCATGAAACCAAGGTTTTTTCAATCACAGAGGTTAACAGGATAGGATAGGTCTGTATTTTGTTATTTGGTTTCTGTAAACTGTTAAAGAAACTATAACAGACTAATATTGGAATTGGAGGGCAATACCAAGGCAATACATAAAGATTTTTTATTTTACCTTTATTTAACCAGGCAAGTCAGTTAAGAACACATTCTTATTTTCAATGACGGCCTGGGAACAGTGGGTTAACTGCCTGTTCAGGGGCAGAACGACAGATTTGTACCTTGTCAGCTCGGGGGTTTGAACTCGCAACCTTCCGGTTACTAGTCCAATGCTCTAACCACTCGGCTACCCTAATACTTTAAACATACAACTTGAAGCAACCACATACAGGCATTTGGAAAGTTTTCAGACCTTTTGACTTTTTCCACATTTTGTTACATTACATAATTATTTTACAATTGATCAAATCCAATAAATTCCTCTTCAATCTACACACAATAACCCATAATGACAAAGTGAAAAAAGGGTTTTAAAAATTACAAATGTATTAAAAATTAAAAATAGAAAAACCTTAGTCAGTAATACTGACTTTGCTACGAGACTGTAAATTGAGCTCAGATGCATCCTGTTTCCATTGATGATTCTTGAGATGTTTCTACAACTTGATTGGAGTTCACCTGTGGTAAATTCAATTGATTGGACATGATTTGGAAAGGCACACACCTGTCTATTTAAGGTCCCACAGTTGACATTGCATGTCAGAGAAAAAACAAAGCCATGACGTTGAAGGAATTGTCCGTAGAGCTCCGAGACAGGATTGTGTCGAGACACAGATCTGGGGAAGGGTACCAAAAGACGCCTGCTGCATTGACGGCCCCCAAAATCACAGTGCCGACCAAGAACCCGATGGTGACTCTGGCAGAGCTCTAGAGTTCCTCTGTGGAAATGGAGCACTCCATCAATCAGGCCAAATAGTTCCGTCTGGCCACTCTACCATAAAGGCCTGATTGGTGAAGTGCTGTAGAGACTGTTGTCCTTCTGGCAGGTTCTCCCATCTCAGCCAATAAGCTCTGGTCAGTGTGGTCATTGGGTGCTTGGTAACCTCCCTTCTTGCCAAGTTTGGTCGGACGGCCAGCTCAAGGCAGAGTCTGGGTAGTTTCCCAATGATGGAGACCCCTGTGCTCTTGGAAACTTTCAACACACTTTATACCCTTCCCCAAATATACGCTGCATCACCATTCAATCTCAGAGATCTACAGACAGTTCCTTGGACTTCATGGTATAGTTACTGCACTGTCAACTGTGGGACCTTATACAGACAGATGTGTTTCTTTCTAAATCATGTCCAAATAGTTGAATTGTTGAAAATAGTTGAATTGTAGTGACATCTCATGGATGGTCAAAGGAAAGTGGATACCCCTGAGTTTTTTTTTTTTTTGACTAAAAAAAATGTTTCACTTTTTTATTATGGGGTATTTTGTTTAGATGGGTGACATTTAAAAACATGTTAAATCCACTTTGAATCGAGGCTGTAACACAATGTGTAATAAGTCCAGGGGTGTGAATACTTCCTGAAGGCGTACATTAATATATGCTATGCTTTATATGAAATCTATTCTTCATGTCCATGTTACTTGTTACTTGTTGCCCATCATTGCTCCCCTGTCTCATACCCCATCTCGTTGCCAGCAACATTGCCTCAACAAATTGCCAGTGGATCATGGCCTTTAGGGTTAGTACTTTTAAGGTTCTCCATCAGGGTTAGGGGTCAGAGGTCAGTACACCTTTCGCGTACTCAAGCAAGGTTAGGGTTAGGGGAGTGTTTTGCAAACTCGGTCCTGGGGCCCCCCTGGATACAGGTTTTGTTTTTTGTTCTAGCGCTACACAGCTGATTCAAATAATGAAAGCTAGATGATGAGTTGATCATTTGAATCAGATGTGTAGTGCTAGGGCAAAAAAACAAAACATGCACCCCTTGTGGTCCCCAGGACCAAGTTTTGAAAACCCTGGGTTAGGGTTAAAGGTCAGAGGTCAGTGCCTTTAGCTACTCCGGCAGGGTTAGAGTTATGGTTGGAGGTCAGAGGTCAGTACCTTTAGCGTACTCCAGCAGGTCTCGCTGTACCGAGGTGTTCCAATAGGGGGCGCTCTCATAGACATAGAAGCCAATCACAGGAGAGTAGGAGGAGAAGTAGCGCTGCTGGGCGCGAGCATACAACAACGTCCCCGTATCCATAGCAACCAGAGAACTGGGCTCCGAGCCCTGGCTCACCTGCAACACACATGTTGTTATATATTAGATATATTCTTAATAACGGTTAGGGCTTAGAGTTAGAAATATTAACGTTAGTAGTCAGTGGAATTAGTATAATTAGTAGTCAGTGAGTTAGTAGAATTAGTAGTCAGTTAAATTAGTAGAATTAGTAGTCAGTAGAGTTAGTATAATTAGTAGTCAGTGCAGTTAGTAGTCAGTAGAGTTAGTAGAATTAGTAGTCAGTGCAGTTAGTAGTCAGTAGAGTTAGTAGTGTTAGTAGAATTATTAACGTTAGTAGTACAATTAGTAGTCAGTGAAGTTAGTAGAATTATTAACGTTAGTAGTCAGTAGGGTCAGTAGAGTTATTAATGTTAGTAGTCAGTAGAGTTAGTAGAATTATTAATGTTAGTAGTCAGTAGAGTTAGTAGAATTATTAATGTTAGTAGTCAGTAGAGTTAGTAGAGTTAGTAGATTATTAACGTTAGTAGTCAGTAGTTAGTAGAATTATTAATGTTAGTAGTCAGTAGAGTTAGTAGAATTATTAATGTTAGTAGTCAGTAGAGTTAGTAGATTATTAACGTTAGTAGTCAGTAGAGTTAGTAGAGTTAGTAGAATTATTCATGTTAGTAGTCAGTAAAGTTAGTAGAGTTAGTAGTCTGTAGAGTTAGTAGAATTAGTAGTCATTAGAGTTAGTATAATTAGTAGTCAGTGGAGTTAGTAGTCAGTAAAGTTAGTAGAGTTAGTAGAATTATTAACATTAGTAGTCAATAGAGTTAGTAGAGTTAGTAGTCAGTAGAGTTAGTAGATGTAATGACTGTCCTGGTCAGGTTACAGGAGACCACAACCCTACAGATTATCTTTCAACCCCAACAGAGGAGGAGAGATCTAGAGGTCTGAAGATGTGGGGTGTTTCATGACCCCTCAAGCCCCTGGTAAATCTCAGGCCACAGACACATTCCTTTGTCCTGATACTATGTAGAACCAGCCTCAGAACATTAAACATGAAATAAAGGGACTTTGGAACAATGGTTTCCGTCAGCCACAATGGTGGTCATGACGATAGATGGAATATGAAAATGTATGTCATTTTTGTTTTGTTATTAAAGGTTAATAGATGATGTTATTACGAAAACAGTGTAACGTGAAGAGTTTTCCTAGTAGATGTTTGATGTTTATACATTGTACGTTGTATGGAAAATATCCAAATCAAAGAGAATGTTTTGGGGAAGATGAAATGTTAAGTTAGTTGGATTTGAATCAAATCTAGACCTTGCCTCATTAACTTGGTACGCCAAGAGAATTGCCCTAAAGGCGGTTACGTCCACTTCTGACCCAAGGGTATAAAACCTGTGAGTATAGAATTTACAGACAAGACTACGTGGCCCCAGCAAGGTCTAAAAAGTCAACAAACCCAGAACGCAACGCAAGTTTGGGGACAGAGAAATCCTTTTCTACCCAAGCTACGGATGAGTAGCTGTGTCTAAGCGGGTGAATTCAAGTGGAACCACCTAGCCTCCATCTCCCATCGAATCGTGGTATCTAAAGGGTTTCATTCCTATGCTGTGAGCTCTGAGAAGAAGACCCCATCCAGAGCAAAGGGTGAGGGAACAGACTCCTAAGTGCAAAAGGACACTGACAGCGGGAGGACGATCAGGGAGGTGCGCCGGAGTAGTGCGTCAGCTGAAGGCCTACGCAGAGAATCCTCGGAGATCATCCCCATGTAATTACATCATTATATTCGGACCCATAAGAGAGGCAGTGGGGCAAGGCTAGGGTTAGAATAAAATAGCTGACAAATTCACCCAAATTCACCCAAATGTATATTTCTCTCGTGTACTTTCTCTTTTTTCTCTCTCTTTTGAAATCCTCATTGTGGGTAACACGTGCCATAGTGTGTTGGTCCGTTATACTAAGTTCACATCGATAGCCTAGAATGTGTTTTGTCTATGTGTATCTTTTATCATCATTTTAGCTTTTTAGTAAATAAATATTAAACTAAGATTGGTGTGGTACGAACTCATTGGTGAGACCCGGGTCCGAACTCATTGGTGAGACCCGGGTCCGTGCAGATTCACGGACTATACGTCGTTCAGAACGAGATTGGAAGAGGCAACTGGTTAATTAGTGGCTGTTGTAAAATCGATATTCTGATATTCTTTGAGCTAATTTGGGAAATAGAAACTCAATAAAAACTAGTTTTCCCATGGTGCCCCAGGATAATGAGTTAATAACTGCTTGATTCAGTTAATCACGCAATTAGAAACTTTAATCATTCGATGAACAACAGTCGTCACATTAACTAATACAACGTCACGACATAGAGTTAGTAGTCAGTAGAGTTAGTAGAGTTAGTAGAAAGTAGAGTTAGTAGAGTTAGTAGAAAGTAGAGTTAGTAGAGTTAGTAGTCAGTAGAGTTAGTAGAGTTAGTAGAGTTAGTAGAAATATTAACGTTAGTAGTCAGTAGAGTTAGTAGAATTATTAACATTAGTATTCAGTAGAGTTAGTAGAATTATTAAAGTTAGTAGAGTTAGTAGAATTATTAACGTTAGTAGAGTTAGTAGAATTATTAACGTTAGTAGAGTTAGTAGAATTATTAACGTTGGTAGTCAGTAGAGTTAGTAGAATTATTAACATTAGTAGAGTGAGTAGAATTATTAAAGTTAGTAGAGTTAGTAGAGTTATTAACGTTACTGGAGTTAGTATAATTATTAATGTTAGTAGAGTTAGTAGAATTATTAATGTTAGTATTCAGTAGAGTTAGTAGATTATTAATGTTAGTAGTCAGTAGAGTTAGTAGATTATTAATGTTAGTAGTCAGTAGAGTTAGTAGAGTTAGTAGATTATTAACGTTAGTACAGTTAGTAGAATTATTAACGTTAGTAGTCAGTAGAGTTAGTAGAATTATTAACGTTAGTATTCAGTAGAATTAGTAGAATTATTAATGTTAGTAGTCAGTAGAGTTAGTAGAATTATTAATGTTAGTAGTCAGTAAAGTTAGTAGAGTTGGTAGTCAGTAGAGTTAGTAGAATTAGTAGTCAGTGGAGTTAGTAGTCAGTAGAGTTAGTAGAGTTGGTAGTCAGTAGAGTTAGTAGAATTAGTAGTCAGTGGAGTTAGTAGTCAGTAGAGTTAGTAGTCAGCAGTTAGTAGTCAGTAGAGTTGTAGAGTTAGTAGTCAGTAGGGTTATAGTAGTCAGTAGAGTTAGTAGTTAGTAGAGTTAGTAGTCAGTAGAGTCAGTAGAGTCAGTAGAATTAATAGTCATTAGAGTTAGTAGAATTAGTAGACAGTAGAGTTAGCAGTCAATAGAGTTAGTAGTCAGTATAGTTAGTAGAGTTAGTAGTCAGTAGAGTTAGTAGTCAGTAGAGTTAGTAGTCAGTATAGTTAGTAGAGTTAGTAGTCAGTAGGGTTAGTAGAGTTAGTAGTCAGCAGAGTTAGTAGTCAGTAGAGTTAGTAGAGTTAGTAGTCAGTAGAGTTAGTAGTCAGTAGGGTTAGTAGAGTTAGTAGTCAGCAGAGTTAGTAGTCAGTAGAGTTAGTAGTCAGCAGAGTTAGTAGTCAGTGGAGTTAGTAGTCAATTGGGTTAGTAGTCAGTAGAGTTAGTAGTCAGTAGAGTTAGTAGTCAGTAGAGTTAGTAGTCAGTGGAGTTAGTAGACTTAGTAGTCAGAAGAGTTAGTAGAATTAGTAGTCAGTAGAGTTAGTAGTCAGTAGAGTTGTAGAGTTAGTAGTCAGTGGAGTTAGTAGTCAGTGGAGTTAGTAGAATTAGTAGTCAGTGGAGTTAGTAGTCAGTAGAGTTAGTAGAGTTAGTAGTCAGTAGAGTTAGTGGTTAGTAGAGTTAGTAGTCAGTAGAGTTAGTGGTTAGTAGAGTTAGTAGTCAGCAGAGTTAGTAGTCAGTGGAGTTAGTAGAGTTAGTAGTCAGTAGAGTTAGTAGAGTTAGTAGTCAGTGGAGTTAGTAGAGTTAGTAGTCAGTGGAGTTAGTAGAGTTAGTAGTCAGTGGAGTTAGTAGTCAGTAGAGTTAGTAGTCAGTAGAGTTAGTGGTTAGTAGAGTTAGTAGTCAGTAGAGTTAGTGGTTAGTAGAGTTAGTAGTCAGCAGAGTTAGTAGTCAGTGGAGTTAGTAGTCAGTAGAGTTAGTAGTCAGCAGAGTTAGTAGTCAGTGGAGTTGTAGAGTTAGCAGTCAGTAGAGTTAGTAGTCAGTAGAGTTAGTAGTCAGTAGAGTTAGTAGTCAGTAGAGTTGTAGAGTTAGTAGTCAGTGGAGTTAGTAGAATTAGTAGTCAGTGGAGTTAGTAGTCAGTAGAGTTAGTAGAGTTAGTAGAATTAGTAGAATTAGTAGTCAGTGGAGTTAGTAGTCAGTAGAGTTAGTAGAGTTAGTAGTCAGTGGAGTTAGTAGTCAGTGGAGTTAGTAGAATTAGTAGTCAGTGGAGTTAGTAGTCAGTAGAGTTAGTAGAGTTAGTAGTCAGTAGAGTTAGTGGTTAGTAGAGTTAGTAGTCAGTAGAGTTAGTGGTTAGTAGAGTTAGTAGTCAGCAGAGTTAGTAGTCAGTGGAGTTAGTAGAGTTAGTAGTCAGTAGAGTTAGTAGTCAGTGGAGTTAGTAGAGTTAGTAGTCAGTAGAGTTAGTAGTCAGTAGAGTTAGTAGTCAGTAGAGTTAGTGGTTAGTAGAGTTAGTAGTCAGTAGAGTTAGTGGTTAGTAGAGTTAGTAGTCAGTAGAGTTAGTAGTCAGTGGAGTTAGTAGTCAGTGGAGTTAGTAGTCAGTGGAGTTAGTAGTCAGTGGAGTTAGTAGTTAGTAGAGTTAGCAGTCAGTAGAGTTAGTAGTCAGTAGAGTTAGTAGTCAGTAGAGTTGTAGAGTTAGTAGTCAGTGGAGTTAGTAGAATTAGTAGTCAGTGGAGTTAGTAGTCAGTAGAGTTAGTAGAGTTAGTAGAATTAGTAGAATTAGGAGTCAGTGGAGTTAGTAGTCAGTAGAGTTAGTAGTCAGTAGAGTTAGTGGTTAGTAGAGTTAGTAGTCAGTAGAGTTAGTGGTTAGTAGAGTTAGTAGTCAGCAGAGTTAGTAGTCAGTGGAGTTAGTAGAGTTAGTAGTCAGTAGAGTTAGTAGAGTTAGTAGTCAGTGGAGTTAGTAGAGTTAGTAGTCAGTAGAGTTAGTAGTCAGTAGAGTTAGTAGTCAGTAGAGTTAGTGGTTAGTAGAGTTAGTAGTCAGCAGAGTTAGTAGTCAGTAGAGTTAGTAGTCAGTAGAGTTAGTAGTCAGCAGAGTTAGTAGTCAGTGGAGTTGTAGAGTTAGTAGTCAGCAGAGTTAGTAGTCAGTGGAGTTAGTGGTTAGTAGAGTTAGTGGTTAGTAGACTTAGTAGTCAGCAGAGTTAGTGGTTAGTAGACTTAGTAGTCAGCAGAGTTAGTGGTTAGTAGACTTAGTAGAGATAGTAGTCAGCATAGTTAGTAGAGTCAGTAGTGTGTGTGTGTGTGTGTGTGTGTGTGTGTGTGTGTGTGTGTGTGTGTTACCTGTAGGAAGCCCATCAGGCCAAAGGAGATGTATACGAGGTAGAGCAGAACCATGAAGGGCTTCACATAGGTGTTGGTGATCCAGTCTCCATAGCAACGCTGCACGCAGCCTAGCAACAAGTGTGAGTCCTGGGGTCGCAGTTCAGAGATGGTGGTTGGGGTGTGTGTATTTGGAATGTGTGTGTGAGCATGTATGTGTGTAGTGTTGGGAGTGTGTGTGTGAGCGTGTGTAGTGTTAGGTGTATGGTCATGTGTGTGTGTGGTGTTGGGAGTGTGTGTGTGAGTGTGTGAGTGTGCAGGATTTGCTGTATGTGTGTAGGTGTGCGCAGCATTAGGTGTGTGTGTGTGTGTAGAGTTGGGAGTGTGTGAGTGAGTTTGTGAGTGTGTCTCGTCCTGGTAGCGTGTGTACATGAGACAGCGGTACCAGCGTGGCTTGGTGTCCAGCGCTCCCTTCTTGGGGACGCGGCGACAGAAACACCCGTGTCTGTACCCTGTCTCCAGGTAACCTGTGGCAACCAGACAGGTGGCGTAGAAGGACAAGGTGTAAAGGTAACCAACGGTTACGCCCAATGCAGCGCAGCGACAGAACAGCCGGACAGCCTCCAGGTTGGTCAGAGGAGACGCAGCCAGACCCAGAGACACCTGGGAACACACACACACACACCGTTTCCATTGGCACTTTAAGTCAGGGTCAAATTCCAGCTGGGTCGGAGGAAACCCAGGCCAGCGCAGACAAGTTTCACAACTGGGGCCTGATTAGATTTGAGCTGGTGACACTGTTGATACTGCATGCAACCACTGCTGAATGCAAACACGTCTGGGTTTATTCCTGTTAGCTTGCCTCAGTTTGTTGAGGTTAGCTAGCACATGGACAAGCAGCACTGCAGTAGCCAGGTATGACATCATAGCTGGATTCGTAATTTTTGCACTACACAAACTTTCATGAGAACAGAGTCAGTCACAGCTTCAGGGTAGGTATTTTAGATAGGCGGGTCATTTTCATACATTATTGAAAGCTAGCTACCTAAACTAAATGACCAAAAGTATGTTTCCCTTCTCCTGAGAAAGCCTTCCCTTTTCTGTCATCGCTGTTCACTTCCTGTTGAAAGTGTGTGAGGGAAAATGTCTGAGTGTATCAGATTGTACACAGATCATATGTTTAGCATAAATGCTGCTTTTCTAACAACCAATTTGGCTGGATTCATGCAAGTGACTGATTGATTGCTCATGGGAGGAATCCTCACAATCACTGTATAGGCAATTTGGCAGTACGCCAAGAACATTGGTCTGGGAACCAAAAGGGGTATCTCAGTTTCAAGGTCTCAGCTTGGAGAGAAGAAGCCTCGTGAGGTAGTGGTCATGCAGGAACCAATGTTAATGATGAATAATGAATAATGTATATCAAGCAAATATAGCTTGTCTGTGTAAACAGAACACAAGATAACTTAAGGGACCGCCCTGGAGGAACTTATGACCTGTACTGAATGTGCAGAGGACCGCCCTGGAGGAACTTATGACCTGTACTGAATGTGCAGAGGACCGCCCTGGAGGAACTTATGACCTGTACTGAATGTGCAGAGGACCGCCCTGGAGGAACTTATGACCTGTACTGAATGTGCAGAGGACCGCCCTGGAGGAACTTATGACCTGTACTGAATGTGCAGAGGACCGCCCTGGAGGAACTTATGACCTGTACTGAATGTGCAGAGGACCGCCCTGGAGGAACTTATGACCTGTACTGAATGTGCAGAGGACCGCCCTGGAGGAACTTATGACCTGTACTGAATGTGCAGAGGACCGCCCTGGAGGAACTTATGACCTGTACTGAATGTGCAGAGGACCGCCCTGGAGGAACTTATGACCTGTACTGAATGTGCAGAGGACCGCCCTGGAGGAACTTATGACCTGTACTGAATGTGCAGAGGACCGCCCTGGAGGAACTTATGACCTGTACTGAATGTGCAGAGGACCGCCCTGGAGGAACTTATGACCTGTACTGAATGTGCAGAGGACCGCCCTGGAGGAACTTATGACCTGTACTGAATGTGCAGAGGACCGCCCTGGAGGAACTTATGACCTGTACTGAATGTGCAGAGGACCGCCCTGGAGGAACTTATGACCTGTACTGAATGTGCAGAGGACCGCCCTGGAGGAACTTATGACCTGTACTGAATGTGCAGAGGACCGCCCTGGAGGAACTTATGACCTGTACTGAATGTGCAGAGGACCGCCCTGGAGGAACTTATGACCTGTACTGAATGTGCAGAGGACCGCCCTGGAGGAACTTATGACCTGTACTGAATGTGCAGAGGACCGCCCTGGAGGAACTTATGACCTGTACTGAATGTGCAGAGGACCGCCCTGGAGGAACTTATGACCTGTACTGAATGTGCAGAGGACCGCCCTGGAGGAACTTATGACCTGTACTGAATGTGCAGAGGACCGCCCTGGAGGAACTTATGACCTGTACTGAATGTGCAGAGGACCGCCCTGGAGGAACTTATGACCTGTACTGAATGTGCAGAGGACCGCCCTGGAGGAACTTATGACCTGTACTGAATGTGCAGAGGACCGCCCTGGAGGAACTTATGACCTGTACTGAATGTGCAGAGGACCGCCCTGGAGGAACTTATGACCTGTACTGAATGTGCAGAGGACCGCCCTGGAGGAACTTATGACCTGTACTGAATGTGCAGAGGACCGCCCTGGAGGAACTTATGACCTGTACTGAATGTGCAGAGGACCGCCCTGGAGGAACTTATGACCTGTACTGAATGTGCAGAGGACCGCCCTGGAGGAACTTATGACCTGTACTGAATGTGCAGAGGACCGCCCTGGAGGAACTTATGACCTGTACTGAATGTGCAGAGGACCGCCCTGGAGGAACTTATGACCTGTACTGAATGTGCAGAGGACCGCCCTGGAGGAACTTATGACCTGTACTGAATGTGCAGAGGACCGCCCTGGAGGAACTTATGACCTGTACTGAATGTGCAGAGGACCGCCCTGGAGGAACTTATGACCTGTACTGAATGTGCAGAGGACCGCCCTGGAGGAACTTATGACCTGTACTGAATGTGCAGAGGACCGCCCTGGAGGAACTTATGACCTGTACTGAATGTGCAGAGGACCGCCCTGGAGGAACTTATGACCTGTACTGAATGTGCAGAGGACCGCCCTGGAGGAACTTATGACCTGTACTGAATGTGCAGAGGACCGCCCTGGAGGAACTTATGACCTGTACTGAATGTGCAGAGGACCGCCCTGGAGGAACTTATGACCTGTACTGAATGTGCAGAGGACCGCCCTGGAGGAACTTATGACCTGTACTGAATGTGCAGAGGACCGCCCTGGAGGAACTTATGACCTGTACTGAATGTGCAGAGGACCGCCCTGGAGGAACTTATGACCTGTACTGAATGTGCAGAGGACCGCCCTGGAGGAACTTATGACCTGTACTGAATGTGCAGAGGACCGCCCTGGAGGAACTTATGACCTGTACTGAATGTGCAGAGGACCGCCCTGGAGGAACTTATGACCTGTACTGAATGTGCAGAGGACCGCCCTGGAGGAACTTATGACCTGTACTGAATGTGCAGAGGACCGCCCTGGAGGAACTTATGACCTGTACTGAATGTGCAGAGGACCGCCCTGGAGGAACTTATGACCTGTACTGAATGTGCAGAGGACCGCCCTGGAGGAACTTATGACCTGTACTGAATGTGCAGAGGACCGCCCTGGAGGAACTTATGACCTGTACTGAATGTGCAGAGGACCGCCCTGGAGGAACTTATGACCTGTACTGAATGTGCAGAGGACCGCCCTGGAGGAACTTATGACCTGTACTGAATGTGCAGAGGACCGCCCTGGAGGAACTTATGACCTGTACTGAATGTGCAGAGGACCGCCCTGGAGGAACTTATGACCTGTACTGAATGTGCAGAGGACCGCCCTGGAGGAACTTATGACCTGTACTGAATGTGCAGAGGACCGCCCTGGAGGAACTTATGACCTGTACTGAATGTGCAGAGGACCGCCCTGGAGGAACTTATGACCTGTACTGAATGTGCAGAGGACCGCCCTGGAGGAACTTATGACCTGTACTGAATGTGCAGAGGACCGCCCTGGAGGAACTTATGACCTGTACTGAATGTGCAGAGGACCGCCCTGGAGGAACTTATGACCTGTACTGAATGTGCAGAGGACCGCCCTGGAGGAACTTATGACCTGTACTGAATGTGCAGAGGACCGCCCTGGAGGAACTTATGACCTGTACTGAATGTGCAGAGGACCGCCCTGGAGGAACTTATGACCTGTACTGAATGTGCAGAGGACCGCCCTGGAGGAACTTATGACCTGTACTGAATGTGCAGAGGACCGCCCTGGAGGAACTTATGACCTGTACTGAATGTGCAGAGGACCGCCCTGGAGGAACTTATGACCTGTACTGAATGTGCAGAGGACCGCCCTGGAGGAACTTATGACCTGTACTGAATGTGCAGAGGACCGCCCTGGAGGAACTTATGACCTGTACTGAATGTGCAGAGTTTGTTCTCTCCAGTTAACTGATAATAGAGAGTGATTGGTTTAATATTGACTTCAGGTTTCCCTGGTGGTGAATTTCCACCACACACCGAACAAGGGAGAGCTCGGTTTGTTGTTTTGGAAAGTTTTTAAAGTCTATTGAAAAAGATTGATTACTAGCTAGCTACCTCTTGAGTTTGGATCCCGCGATGCGGTTGGCATCAGTTGCTGGGACCTCTACCATCTATCCAGTGATCCTGCCTACCATGGACGGGTCTGAGGAACCGTTTGGAGTAGCAGCTAGCCTAGCAGGGTTTTCTTGAGGGCTTGAACGGGACAGTGGATTGTCCCGGGCCTGTGGCTGTATAGATCCCTGCAGTTTGTTGTTGTTTTCAATCTTCCCTGCGACCTGAACTGTCTGGAACTATGAGGAGTAACAGTGTAACCTACGTTGCTACAATGACAAAGACCAAAGCCAGCAGGAGTATCGTTGAGGACAGTGGTGTCTATCACAGGTGAGGGATCTTTTAAACAAACAAAAATAGTTCTACAAGCAATTGTTACAACAAGAAAATAGCTTAAAGTGTTTTATCAAAATACTGGTGGAGTCAACTAAAAAAAGAATGGACGACCTGACAATGTAGCTGTTCTGGAAAAAGCCAAGAACTTGAGAGGAACGTATATCTTCCTCAATGACGACTACCCTGAAGCTGTGCACCAGAAGAGGAAAGAACTCATCCCAGCTATGGAAGCTGCCGGAGCGCGTGGGGACTTTGCTTACATCTGCTATGACAAGCTCATTGTCCCTGCTCCCTCCCAAAAGCCTGGAAGAGATGAGAGAGCCAAGACCATGGGTTCGTAGCTTCAACACCGCAGCACACACACACCAACGGATTACTAGATGGAAAAAGTATATTTTTCTCTCAGTTGAAGTCGGAAGTTTACAAACACCTTAGCCAAATACATTTACACCTTAGCCAAAGACATTTAAACTCTGTTTTTCACAATTCCTGACATTTAATCATAGTAAAGATTCCCTGTCTTAGGTCAGTTAGGATCACCACTTTATTTTAAGAATGTGAAGTGTCAGAATAAAAGTAGAGAGAATGGTTAATTTCAGCTTTTATTTATTTCATCACATTCCCATTGGGTCAGATGTTTACATACACTCAATTAGTATTTGGTAGCATTGCCTTTAAATTATTTAACTTGGGTCAAACGTTTCAGGTAGCCTTCCACAAGCTTCCCACAATAAGTTGGGTGAATTTTGGCCCATTCCTCCTGACTGGTGTAACTGAGGTTTGAAGACCTCATTGATCACTTTTTCAGTTCTGCCCACAAATGTTCTATGGGATTGAGGTCAGGGCTTTGTGATGGCCACTCCAATACCTTGACTTTGTTGTCCTTAAGCCATTTTGACACCACTTTGGAAGTATGCTTGGGGTCATTGTCCATACTGTGGATATAGACACTTTTGTACCTGTTTCCTCCAGCATCACAAGGTCCTTTGCTGTTGTTCTGAGATTGATTTGCACTTTTCGCACCAAAGTACGTGCATCTGTAGGAGACAGAACGTGTCTCCTTCCTGAGCAGTATGACGGCTGCGTGGTCCCATGGTGTTTATAATTGCTTACTATTGTTTGTATATATGAATGTGGTACCAACAAGGCATTTAGAAATTACTCCCAAGGATGAACCAGATTTGTGGAGATCTAAAATTATTCTTGGCTGATTTATTTAGATTTTCCTATGATGTCAAGACAAGAGGCACTGAGTTTAAAGTTAGGCCTTGAAATATATCCACAGGTACACCTCCAATTCTATAACCATGATATAATTTTCTGGAATTTTCCAAGCTGTTTAAAGGCACAGTCAACTTAGTGTATGTAAACTTCTGACCCACTGGAATATTGATACATTGAATTATAAGTGAAATAATCTGTCTGTAAACAATTGTTGGAAAAATTACTTGTGTCATGTAGATGTCGTTAACGAAGTAGATGTCGTTACCGACTTGCTAACAAAAACAATAGTTTGTTAACAAGAAATGTGTGGAGTGGTTGAAAGACAAGTTTATTGACTCCAACCTAAGTGTATGTAAACTTCCGACTTCAACTGTATATCTCTGATAAGCTACCCAGGAAAGGGCTGAAAATGTCAAGTGTTATTGAAGTGTTGTGGTTGCAGGTTCACTTGGCACATCGTAAGCCTTTTCTTTAGGGGTGTTGCTATAGGCCATCAAGTGCTAACAGTCAGTATCTAAATAATGTATGTGAAATGCTTGATATTGTATATGATGTAAACAGAGAGGTCTACATTCTTGGAGACCTGAATATTGACTGGTTTTCATCAAGATGTCTGCTCACGAGGAAGCTTCTCACGGTAACTAGTGTCTGTAATCTGGTTCAGGTTATTAATCAACCTACCAGGGTGTTTTTCAAACACTACAGGAACAAGATCATCCACATGTATCAATCACATTTTTACTAATACTGTAGAACTTTGTTCTAAAGCTGTATCGGTATCCATTGGATGCAGTGATCACAATATAGTGGCTATATACAGAAGAGCCAAAGTTCCAAAAGCTGGGCGAAAAAATAGTGTATAAGATTTTGCCGTGACACTTTTTGTGGATGTTAAAAATATTTGTTTGTCTGGTGTTCGTCTGGTGTCAGGACGAGCCTGCAGGAAGGATACCACATGAGGGAGGAGGATGTATTCCCTGTAGTCACAGAGTTGAGATTGCCTGCAATGACAACAAGCTCAGTTCGATAATGCTGTGACACACCTCCCCAGACCACAACGGACCCCAGCTCCAAATCGATCCCGCTCCAGAGTACAGGCCTCGGTGTAAAGCTAATTCCTTCAATGATAAACGCAAATCCGACCATCACCCCTGGTGATAAAAAAAAACGTGACTCGTCTTCCTCCGGTTCCGGTTGGAGCGAGCGGTCGCATTCGCACTTCGCTCTGCAGGTTGTATAACTTTTTCATTACATTTCATTATAGTACAACGGTTGATTTGTCTAATCTTAGCAATTCTTCTTAGCTAGCTACATAGCCGTCCTTGTATCAGAGATAATTGCATAATTATCGTATTTCGTCGCCCTAACGTAGCCTTCACTGCTATTCGCCCAGGAGCTAGCTAACGCTAGCTAACGCACACAGATTAGCATCACTGTAGTGCTATTCACTCAACTGTACGACTTGATTAGTTTACTGTTAGCTAGCTACATAATCTTAGCCATTCTTCTTAGCTAGCTACATAGCCGTCCTTGTATCAGAGATAATTGCATAATTATCGTATTTCGTATTTCGTCGCCCTAACGTAGCCTTCACTGCTATTCGCCCAGGAGCTAGCAACGCTAGCTAACGCACACAGATTAGCATCACTGTAGTGCTATTCACTCAACTGTACGACTTGATTAGTTCAGTGTTAGCTAGCTACATAGCTGTCTTTGTTTCCAAGATAATTGTGTAGTTTAGTGTGTGTAGCCTTGGAGTGATTATGTTAATTCACTGAGGTTCCCTAGCCAGCTATTTGTCGTCCTTAACGTAGGAGACTCTGCTAGCTAGCCAACAGCTAACAGCTAGCCAACGTCTACTGTTTCGAATTCAATCACCGGTCAGGTAGTATCACATTTTCATTTCATTACAGTACAACGGTTTGATTTGTTTGATCGTAGCTAGCTACATAGCCGTCTTTGTTTCAAAGATAATTGTGTAGTCTAGACCGATTTCCTAGGTTAGCTAGCCAGCTATTGTCGTTCTTTTAACTCAACGTAACGTAAACAACACTGCTAGCTAGCCAGCTAGCCCCCGAATAGCAGCACTGTAGAATTATTACACTCAACGGAACGACTTGATTAGTGTAGTGTCAACAACGCAGCTACTGCCAGCTAGCCTACTTTAGCAGTACTGTATCATTTTAATCATTTTAGTCAATAAGATTCTTGCTACGTAAGCTTAACTTTCTGAACATTCGAGACGTGTAGTCCGCTTGTCATTCAATTTCCTTGCATTAGCGTAGCCTTTTCTGTAGCCTGTCAACTATGTGTCTGTCTATCCCTGTTCTCTCCTCTCTGCACAGATCATACAAACGCTCCACACCGCGTGGCCGCGACCACCCTAACCTGGTGGTCCCAGCGCGTACGACCCACGTGGAGTTCCAGGTCTCTGGTAGCCTCTGGAACTGCCAATCTGCGGCCAACAAGGCAGAGTTCATCTCAGCCTATGCCTCCCTCCAGTCCCTTGACTTCTTGGCACTGACGGAAACATGGATCACCACAGATAACACTGCTACTCCTACTGCTCTCTCCTCGTCCGCCCACGTGTTCTCGCACACCCCGAGAGCTTCTGGTCAGCGGGGTGGTGGCACCGGGATCCTCATCTCTCCCAAGTGGTCTTTCTCTCTTTCTCCCCTTACCCATCTGTCTATTGCCTCCTTTGAATTCCATGCTGTCACAGTTACCAGCCCTTTCAAGCTTAACATCCTTATCATTTATCGCCCTCCAGGTTCCTCGGAGAGTTCATCAATGAGCTTGATGCCTTGATAAGCTCCTTTCCTGAGGACGGCTCACCTCTCACAGTTCTGGGCGACTTTAACCTCCCCACGTCTACCTTTGACTCATTCCTCTCTGCCTCCTTCTTTCCACTCCTCTCCTCTTTTGACCTCACCCTCTCACCTTCCCCCCTACTCACAAGGCAGGCAATACGCTTGACCTCATCTTTACTAGATGCTGTTCTTCCACTAACCTCATTGCAACTCCCCTCCAAGTCTCCGACCACTACCTTGTATCCTTTTCCCTCTCGCTCTCATCCAACACTTCCCACACTGCCCCTACTCGGATGGTATCGCGCCGTCCCAACCTTCGCTCTCTCTCCCCCGCTACTCTCTCCTCTTCCATCCTATCTTCTCTTCCCTCTGCTCAAACTTTCTCCAACCTATCTCCTGATTCTGCCTCCTCAACCCTCCTCTCCTCCCTTACTGCATCCTTTGACTCCCTATGTCCCCTATCCTCCAGGCCGGCTCGGTCCTCCCTCCCGCTCCGTGGCTCGACGACTCATTGCGAGCTCACAGAACAGGGCTCCGGGCAGCCGAGCGGAAATGGAGGAAAACTCGCCTCCCTGCGGACCTGGCATCCTTTCACTCCCTCCTCTCTACATTTTCCTCCTCTGTCTCTGCTGCTAAAGCCACTTTCTACCATTCTAAATTCCAAGCATCCGCCTCTAACCCTAGGAAGCTCTTTGCCACCTTCTCCTCCCTCCTGAATCCTCCCCCTCCCTCCCTCCTCCCTCTCTGCAGATGACTTCGTCAACCATTTTGAAAAGAAGGTCGATGACATCCGATCCTCGTTTGCTAAGTCAAACGACACCGCTGGTTCTGCTCACACTCCCTACCCTATGCTCTGACCTCTTTCTCCCCTCTCTCTCCAGATGAAATCTCGCGTCTTGTGACGGCCGGCCGCCCAACAACCTGCCCGCTTGACCCTATCCCCTCCTCTCTTCTCCAGACCATTTCCGGAGACCTTCTCCCTTACCTCACCTCGCTCATCAACTCATCCCTGACCGCTGGCCACGTCCCTCCCGTCTTCAAGAGAGCGAGAGTTGCACCCCTTCTGAAAAAACCTACACTCGATCCCTCCGATGTCAACAACTACAGACCAGTATCCCTTCTCTCTTTTCTCTCCAAAACTCTTGAGCGTGCCGTCCTTGGCCAGCTCTACCGCTATCTCTCTCAGAATGACCTTCTTGATCCAAATCAGTCAGGTTTCAAGACTAGTCATTCAACTGAGACTGCTCTTCTCTGTATCACGGAGGCGCTCCGCACTGCTAAAGCTAACTCTCTCTCCTCTGCTCTCATCCTTCTAGACCTATCGGCTGCCTTCGATACTGTGAACCATCAGATCCTCCTCTCCACCCTCTCCGAGTTGGGCATCTCCGGCGCGGCCCACGCTTGGATTGCGTCCTACCTGACAGGTCGCTCCTACCAGGTGGCGTGGCGAGAATCTGTCTCCTCACCACGCGCTCTCACCACTGGTGTCCCCCAGGGCTCTGTTCTAGGCCCTCTCTTATTCTCGCTATACACCAAGTCACTTGGCTCTGTCATAACCTCACATGGTCTCTCCTATCATTGCTATGCAGACGACACACAATTAATCTTCTCCTTTCCCCCTTCTGATGACCAGGTGGCGAATCGCATCTCTGCATGTCTGGCAGACATATCAGTGTGGATGACGGATCACCACCTCAAGCTGAACCTCAGCAAGACGGAGCTCCTCTTCCTCCCGGGGAAGGACTGCCCGTTCCATGATCTCGCCATCACGGTTGACAACTCCATTGTGTCCTCCTCCCAGAGCGCTAAGAACCTTGGCGTGATCCTGGACAACACCCTGACGTTCTCAACTAACATCAAGGCGGTGTCCCGTTCCTGTAGGTTCATGCTCTACAACATCCGCAGAGTACGACCCTGCCTCACACAGGAAGCGGCGCAGGTCCTAATCCAGGCACTTGTCATCTCCCGTCTTGATTACTGCAACTCGCTGTTGGCTGGGCTCCCTGCCTGTGCCATTAAACCCCTACAACTCATCCAGAACGCCGCAGCCCGTCTGGTGTTCAACCTTCCCAAGTTCTCTCACGTCACCCCGCTCCTCCGCTCTCTCCACTGGCTTCCAGTTGAAGCTCGCATCCGCTACAAGACCATGGTGCTCGCCTACGGAGCTGTGAGGGGAACGGCACCTCAGTACCTCCAGGCTCTGATCAGGCCCTACACCCAAACAAGGGCACTGCGTTCATCCACCTCTGGCCTGCTCGCCTCCCTACCACTGAGGAAGTACAGTTCCCGCTCAGCCCAGTCAAAACTGTTCGCTGCTCTGGCCCCCAATGGTGGAACAAACTCCCTCACGACGCCAGGACAGCGGAGTCAATCACCACCTTCCGGAGACACCTGAAACCCCACCTCTTCAAGGAATACCTAGGATAGGGTAAGTAAGGGTAAGTAATCCTTCTCACCCCCCTTCTCCCCCAACAAGATTTAGATGCAAGTGGCTGTTCCACTGGTTGTCATAAGGTGTATGCACCAATTTGTAAGTCGCTCTGGATAAGAGCGTCTGCTAAATGACTTAAATGTAAATGTAAATGTCGTCAGTGAAGAGCACTTTTTGCCAGTCCTGTCTGGTCCAGCGATGGTGGGTTTGTGCCCATAGGCGACGTTGTTGCCGGTGATGTCTGGTGAGGACCTGCCTTACAACAGGCATACAAGCCCTCAGTCCAGCCTCTCTCAGCCTATTGCGGACAGTCTGAGCACTGATGGAGGGATTGTGCATTCCTGGTGTAACTCGGGCAGTTGTTGTTGCCATCCTGTACCTGTCCCGCCGGTGTGATGTTCGGATTCACCGATCCTGTGCTTGTTTTGTTACACGTGGTCTGGCATTGCGAGGACGATCAGCTGTCCATCCTATCTCCCTGTAGCACTGTCTTAGGCGTCTCACAGTACGGACATTGCAATTTATTGGCCTGGTCACATCTGCCCGTCCTCATGGCTCCTTGCAGCGTGCCTAAGGCACATTCACACAGATGAGCAGGGACCCTAGGCATCTTTCTTTTTGTGTTTTTCAGAGTCAGTAGAAAGGCCTCTTTAGTGTCCTAAGTTTTCATAACTGTGAACTTAATTGCCCACCATCTGTAAGCTGTTAATGTCTTAATAACCATTCCACAGGTGTATGTTCAATCATTGTTTATTTGCCTTTCTTCATTGAACAAGCATGGGAAACTGTGTTTAAACCCTTTACAATGAAGATCTGTGAAGTTATTTGTATGTTTAGGAATTATCTTTGAAAGACAGGGTCCTGAAAAAGGGATGTTTATTTTTTTGCTGAGTTTATAACAGACTCCACTCTTCTGGGAAAGCGTTCTACCAGAAGTTGGAACAC
This sequence comes from Oncorhynchus keta, assembly GCF_023373465.1. Classification (NCBI taxonomy): domain Eukaryota; kingdom Metazoa; phylum Chordata; class Actinopteri; order Salmoniformes; family Salmonidae; genus Oncorhynchus; species Oncorhynchus keta. Next base: position 304,971 of record NW_026290753.1, on the reverse strand, counting down.
TGCCGCAGGGACTTGCTTCCATTCAGTCACAAGAGCATTGGTCAGGTTGGGTACTGATGTTGGGCGATTAGGCCTCGCTCGCAGTTGGCATTCCTATTCATACCAAAGGTATTAAATGGGATTGAGGTCAGGGCTCTGTGCAGGCCACTGAAGTTCTTCCACACCGATCTCGACACACCGTTTCTGTATGGACCTTGCTTTGTGCATGGGGGCATTGTCATGAAACAGGAAAGGGCCTTCTCCAAACTATTGCCACTAAGTTGGAAGCACATAATCGTCTAGAATGCTGTAGCATTAAGATTTCCCTTCACTGGAACTAAGGGGCCTAGCCCAAACCATGAAAAACAGCCACAGACCAGCCACAGACCTCCTCCACACAACTTTAAAGTTGGCAATATGCATTGGGGCAGGTACAGTTCTCCTGGCATCAGGAGAAACAAACCAAGATTTGTCCATCGCACTGCCAGAGGGTGAAGCATAATTCATCACTCTAAAGAAGTGTTTCCACTGCTCAATAGTTCAATGGCAGCGATCTTTACATCAGAGGCAGTTTGGAACTTAGTAGTGAGTGCTGCAACCGAGGACAGACGATTTCTATGAGCTACGCGCTTCAGCACTCGACGGTCCAGTTCTAGCTAGCCAGCAAGCTAAACATCTGGCTCGTTGGCAGTGGCAGGAGGATGGGAGCAACATTAGTGGAGCTAATTAGTTAGTTAAGCTGCACAGTAATGTCTACCTATTAACATGACATAATTTCTAAATGCAATTTGAGCCAGAATATCAAGGCTATCTAGACCGCCAAGGCTATCTAGACCATCAAGGCTATCTAGACCATCAAGGCTATCTAGACCATCAAGGCTATCTAGACCGCCAAGGCCATCTAGACCGCCAAGGCTATCTAGACCACCAAGGCCATCTAGACCATCAAGGCTATCTAGACCCACAAAGCCATCTAGACCCACAAGGCCATCTAGACTCACAAGGCCATCTAGACCCACAAGGCCATCTAAAACTCCAAGGCCATCTAGAACACCAAGGCTAGCCAGACCATCAAGGCCAGCTAGACCCACAAGGCCATCTAAAACCCCAAGGCCATCTAGAACCCCAAGGCCAGCCAAACCATCAAGGCCATCTGGACCTCAAGGCCATCTGAACCCCAAGGCCATCTACAACCCCAAGGCCAGCCAGACCATCAAGGCCATCTAGACCCCAAGGCCATCTAGACTCACAAGGCCATCTAGACCCACAAGGCCATCTAAAACTCCAAGGCCATCTAGAACACCAAGGCTAGCCAGACCATCAAGGCCAGCTAGACCCACAAGGCCATCTAAAACCCCAAGACCATCTAGAACCCCAAGGCCAGCCAAACCATCAAGGCCATCTAGACCTCAAGGCCATCTGAACCCCAAGGCCATCTAGAACCCCAAGGCCAGCCAGACCATCAAGGCCATCTAGACCCCAAGGCCATCTAGAACCCCAAGGCCATCTAGAACCCCAAGGCCATCTAGACCCACAAGGCCATCTAGAACCCCAAGGCCATCTAGACCCACAAGGCCAGCCCAACCCAGATTGAATTAAAGGCTTTAGCGTGTCACAGCTAGACAAACACAAAAACAAAGACAAACAAACACACACAGACTGACCTGATGTAGCAGTGTAGCTCCTGAGTAACGCAGCATGACATCAGAGAATACGCTAGCTACACGCTCCTTAACATGTTGGTCCTCACGTGTCCTTCTCCATGACGATAGCATCTCAAATGTGCCAAACAGTCCATGACCTGGAGACAGACACACACACAGAGATAAATGTGTTTTGTGTGTTTGTAGTGTTTGTGTATTCCTGGATACCAAGGAAAGCCAGACTTCCCTAAAAATGTTAGCAAATAAAAATAAAATGTATTCAACATTTTTAACATGTATCTTTCGTCTCTCTGTAATTATACATTTTCCTTCAATTCGCAAGAGGCTGATTGTATGTCACTGTATAAAGCATCCGAGCGAGCAAAACAGAGCTCCTCTCTTTCAGAAAGTGTAGCCCATGTATCTGATGCTGTCTGGTCAAAAAGAGTATGACATTGTTGCCACCTGTAGCATTGAATTCAATAGCAAGACAAGCCAGCGAGCATTTGGCCTACATAATAAAAAAAACTAAAAGAATAGCGAGTCAGCCTAGCGAGCAAGCATTTTAGCCAGGTATTTGTGTTTGTATTTATTAGGGATCCCCATTAGCTGCTGTCAATACCACCATGCAACAATATCACAATGTGTGATTAAGCAAAGAAGAAAATTCTCACCCAGAAGCGGTGCTCCTAGTGGCCGGGGACTTTAATGCAGGCAAACTTAAATCACTTTTACCAAATCTTTACCAGCATGTCACATGTGCAACCAGGGGAGAGAAAAATCCTAGACCACCTTTACTCCACACACAGAGATGCATACAAAGATCTCCCCCGCCCTCCATTTTGCAAATCTGACCATAATTCTATCCTCCTGATTCCTGCTTACAATCAAAAGCTAAAGCAGGAAGTACCAGTGACTCGCTCAATATGGAAGTGGTCAGATGAAGCGGATGCTACACTACATGACTGTTTTGCTAGCACAGACTGGAATATGTTCCGGGATTCATCCAATTGCATTGAGGAATACACCGCCTCAGTCATCGGCTTCATCAATAAGTGCATCGATGACGTCGTCCCCACAGTGACTGTGTGCATATCCCAACTAGAAGCCATGGATTACATGCAACATCCACATCGAGCTAAAGGGTAGAGCTGCCGCTTTCAAGGAGCGGGAGACTAATCCGGATGCTTATAAGAAATCCTGCTATGCCATCAGACGAACCATCAAAACAGGATTAAGATTGAATCCTACTACACCGGCTCTGACGCTCGTCGGATGTGGCTTGAAAACTATCACGGATTACAAAGAGAATTCCAGACGCGAGCTGCCCAGTGACGTGATCCTATCAGACGAGCTAAATGCTCTTTATGCTCGCTTCGAGGCAAGCAACACTGAAGCATGCACGAGAGCACCAGCTGTTCTGGATGACTGTGTGATAACGCTCTTGGTAGCTGATGTGAACAAAACCTTTAAACAGGTCAACATTCACAAAGCCGCTGGGCCAGACGGATTACCAGGATGTGTACTCAAAGCATACGCAGACCAACCGTCAAGTCTCTTCAATTACATTTTCAATCTCTCCCTGACTGAGTCTGTAATACCTACATGTTTCAAGCAGACCAGCATAGTCCCTATGCCCAAGGAAGCGAAGGTAACCTGCCTAAATGATTACTACCCTGTGGCACTCACGTCGGGAGCCATGAAGTGCTTTAAAAGGCTGGTCATGGCTCACATCAACAGCATCCTTCCGGACACCCTAGACTCACTCCAATGTGCATACTGCCCCAACAAATCCACAGATTTGGACAAAAGGAACACCTATGTGAGAATGCTGTTCATTCATACAGCTCAGAGTTCAACACCATAGTGCCCACGAAGCTCATTACTAAGATAAGGACTCTGGGACTAAACACCACCCTCTGCAACAGGATCCTGGAGTCCTGACGGGCCGCCCCCCAGGTGGTAACAATAGGCAACAACACCTCCCTCTGCAACAGGATCCTGGAGTCCTGACGGGCCAGCCCCAGGTGGTAACAATAGGCAACAACTCGTCTGCCATGCTGATCCTTAACACTGGGGCCCCTCAGGGGTGTGTACTTAGTCCCCTCCTGTACTCCCTGTTCACCCACGACTGAGTGGCCAAACACGACTCCAACACCATCATTAAGTTTGCTGACGACACAACAGTGGTAGGCCAGATCACCAACAACAATGAGACGGCCTATAGGGAGGAGGTCAGAGAACTGGCAGTGTGGTGCCAGGACAACAAAACCTTTTCCCTCTCAGGAGACTGAAAAGATTAGGCATGGGTCCCCAGATCCTCAAAAGGTTCTACAGCTGCACCATCGAGAGCATCCTGACCGGTTGCATCACCTCCTGGTATGGCAACTGCTCGGCATCTGACCGTAAGGCACTACAGAGGGTAGGGAGAATGGCCCAGTACATCACTGGGGCCAAGATTCCTGCCATCCAGGAGCTACAGTGGGGCAAAAAAGTATTTAGTCAGCCACCAATTGTGCAAGTTTTCCCACTTAAAAAGATGAGAGAGGCCTGTAATTTTCATCATAGGTACACTTCAACTATGACGGACAAAATTAGAAGGAAAAATCCAGAAAATCACATTGCAGGATTTTTTATGAATTTACTTGCACATTATGGTGGAAAATAACTATTTGGTCAATAACAAAAGTTTATCTCAATACTTTGTTATATACCCTTTGTTGGCAATGACAGAGGTCAAACGTTTTCTGTAAGTCTTCACAAGGTTTTGACACACTGTTGCTGGTATTTTGGCCCATTCCTCCATGCAGATCTCCTCTAGAGCAGTGATGTTTTGGGGCTGTTGCTGGGCAATACGGACTTTCAACTCCCTTCAAAGATTTTCTATGGGGTTGAGATCTGGAGACTGGCTAGGCCTCTCCAGGGCCTTGAAATGCTTCTTACGAAGCCACTCCTTCGTTGCCCAGGCGGTGTGTTTGGGATCATTATCATGCTGAAAGACCCCAGCCACGTTTCATCTTCAATGCCCTTGCTGATGGAAGGAGGTTTTCACTCAAAATCTCACAATACATGGCCCCGTTCATTCTTTCCTTTACACGGATCAGTCGTCCTGGTCCCTTTGCAGAAAAACAGCCCCAAAGCATGATGTTTCCACCCCCATGCCTCACAGTAGGTATGGTGTTCTTTGGATGCAACTCAGCATTCTTTTTCCTCCAAACACGACGAGTTGAGTTTTTACCAAAAAGTTATATTTTGTTTTCATCTGACCATATGACATTCTCCCAATCTTCTTCTGGATCATCCAAATGCTCTCTAGCAAACTTCAGACGGGCCTGGACATGTACTGGCTTAAGCAGGGGGACACGTCTGGCACTGCAGGATTTGAGTCCCTGGCGGCGTAGTGTGTTACTGATGGTAGACTTTGTTACTTTGGACCCAGCTCTCTGCAGGTCATTCACTAGGTCCCCCTGTGTGGTTCTGGGATTTTTGCTCACCGTTCTTGTGATGATCTCACCCCGTGGGGTCAAAATTTTGTGTGGATCTTGTGTGAACTCTTTATCCACATTATATCAGGGGGTGTAAAGCCATAACACATGTTTTTCCGGGAGCAGGCTATGATCGACAATAATATAATATAATAACAATATATGCCATTTAGCAGACACTTTTATCCAAAGCGACTTACAGTCATGTGTGCATACATTCTACGTATGGGTGATCCCGGGAATCGAACCCACTACCCTGGCGTTACAAGCGCCATGCTCTACCAACTGAGCTACAGAAGGACCATGGATAATGTCAAAAGCTGCACTGAAGTCTAACAAGACAGCCCCCCCAGTCATTTTATCATCAATTTCTCTAAGTCAATCATCAGGTTGAAATCAACAGGAACACCTTCTGTATCCTGTTCATGTGACAAATAAACAATGATTTCATTTGATATAGTGTGTGTTTACCAGAGACGGTATGTGAAGAAGAAAATGACCTGCACCAAAGACAGATTAGGATATAGGCCAAGGACTAGATAGAGTGTCTTTTTTCTCCTTCTGTGGCTCAGTTGGTAGAGCATGGCGCTTGTAACGCCAGGATAGTGGGTTCGATTCCCGGGACCACCCATACATAGAATGTATGCACACATGACTGTAAGTCGCTTTGGATAAAAGCGTCAGCTAAATGGCATATATTATTATTATTATATTATTCTACTACTTTCCCCACTTTTAGTCTTGAAATCTTTGGTTGTTTACTACACTACCTTACTCTGTTTAATACATGGCCTCGCATGTGAATTCTTAAAGAGATGATTGGCTCTTAACCTCGCTAGCGTCCCATCTGGCCAACATCCAGTGAGATTGCAGAGCACCAAATTCAAATACAGAAATGCTCATTATAAAAATTCAGAAAATAAAACATATTTTACATAGGTTTAAAGATTAACTTCTTGTTAAACCAACCACAGTGTCATATTTATGAAATGCTTTTCGGCGAAAGCATACCTAGCCCAGAACATACCTAGCCCAGAACATACCTAGCCCAGAACATAGCCCAGTTGCCAAATTATTACAAACAGTAACCAGCCAAGCAGAAGCATTACAAAAATCTGAAATAGAGATACAATTAATCCCTTACCTTTGATGATCTTCATATGGTGGCACTCAGAAGACATTAATTTACTCAATAAATGTTCCTTTTGTTCGATGAAGTCTCTTTATATCCAAAAACCTAAATTTTGTTAACGCGTTTTCTTCAGTAATCCACAGGCTCAAACTCAGTCAAAACAATCAGACAAAAAATACAACTTGTATCCGTAAAGTTCATAGAAACATGTCAAACGATGTTTATATTCAATCATCAGGGTGTTTTTTAGCCTAAATGATCTATAATATTTCAACCGTCAATAGAAAAGGTAAACAAGAAATGCACTTGCACATGAAAAAGCTTTGCCACACGGTAGGTTCCACTCGTTCAGACTGGTCTTACTCCCTCATTTATCAGAATACAAGCCTGAAACGATTTCTAAAGACTGTTGACATCTAGTGGAAGGCATAGGAACTGCAAATGGAGTCAATGGATACTGTAATGGCATTGAATAGAAAACTACAAAACCCCAAAAAACTACTTCCTGTTTTACTCACAGACACTATTTTAACAGTTTTGGAAACTTTAGAGTGTTTTCCATTAAAATATACCAGTTATATGCATATCATATCTTCTGGGCCCGAGTAGCAGGCCGTTTAATTTGGGTATGCTTTTCATCCAAAATTCCGAATGTTGCCCCCTACCCTAGAGAAGTTAAGAGGGTGTGAACAATGCTGAATGAGAGCTCTCCAGAAGGTGTCCCAAAATATTCAAGGGCCATTTTCTCAAAAGTGGGGTAAGAAGTTCATCAACTTTCAAAGCAGAATTACTTTCCCATTGTTCCTCAGCTGTAGAGTATGATATACCATTTTGTAGCTGAGTCTCTACTGTTATCCAATGTAAAAGAAAACACCATTTGAAATGTTCCTACATAAGACTGAATCGAGCCCATCGGTCACATATGGCTTTTATCCTGGCTTGGCTTCCCCAGTGATTTTACCCACGCACTGCTACTGTGTGTGTGTGCTGGGGGAGGTGTGTGTGTGGGGGAGGGGGGGGGGGCAGATGGCTTTCACCTCTGTGGTTGCCATGGCACCTGTGACTCATCAGTGACACTGACCCCCTCCCCCTGTGAAGTTCTGAGATAATCTATTTTCTGTGTGTGTGTGTGTGTGTGTGTGTGTGTGTGTGTGTGTGTGTGTGTGTGTGTGTGTGTGTGTGTGTGTGTGTGTGTAGGATTATGATAATGCTTTTTACTACTACAAATCTAGGTGACCTATCAGACATTATTCTGTCTCTGACCGTCCTATCAGACATTATTCTGTCTCTGACCGTCCTATCAGACATTATCCTGTCTCTGACCATCCTATCAGACATTATCCTGTCTCTGACCATCCTATCAGACATTATCCTGTCTCTGACCATCCTATCAGACATGATCCTGTCTCTGACCATCCTATCAGACATTATCCTGTCTCTGACCATCCTATCAGACATTATCCTGTCTCTGACCATCCTATCAGACATTATCCTGTCTCTGACCATCCTATCAGACATTATCCTGTCTCTGACCATCCTATCAGACATTATCCTGTCTCTGACCATCCTATCAGACATTATCCTGTCTCTGACCATCCTATCAGACATTATTCTGTCTCTGACCGTCCTATCAGACATTATTCTGTCTCTGACCATCCTATCAGACATTATTCCGTCTCTGACCGTCCTATCAGACATTATCCTGTCTCTGACCATCCTATCATGACCATCCTATCAGACATTATCCTGTCTCTGACCATCCTATCAGACATTATTCTGTCTCTGACCATCCTATCAGACATTATTCTGTCTCTGACCATCCTAGCAGACATTATTCTGTCTCTGACCATCCTATCAGACATTATCCTGTCTCTGACCATCCTAGCAGACATTATCCTGTGTGGCTCAGTTGGTAGCCCATGCCGCTTGGAAAGACAATATTGTGGATTTGATACCTACTGGAGCCACCCATATGAAAATGTATGCACACAGTACTGTCACTTTGGATAAAAATCAGAGAGAGACAGGGGAGCAAGGGAGAGGAGAGGTGGACGAAAGGGAGAGTAGTGGGGAAGTAGACTGCCTGGGGACTTAGGTTCGCTGTAGTCTGAACCTCTCCCTCTCTCCAAGAGCTGTGTATTGTAAAGGAGTACAGTAAGTGTTAGTAGGGAGGTGCTCAGGGGTTGAAGGGACTGGAAGCTTCCATCGTCACAATGTATTCATAGGGTTAGACAAAAACTAAACATCCTCTGTCTCGCTCTATATTTATCAGGAATACAGTCTATGTTTGAGACAGACAGACACACGCACGCACAAACACACATATACAAGCACATGCTCACTGTAATTAGTGTCATGTGTGGGAGGAGAGCTGCTGTTGGGACTGAAATAACAGAGGACATACGGAGAGCGAGAGAGAAAGAGAAAGAAAGATGAGGAGAGCTGCTGTTGGGACTGAAATAACAGAGGACATACGGAGAGCGAGAGAGAAAGAGAAAGAGAGAGTAATGACATACACCAACAGCTTAAGTGGAGATGAGGAGAGAGAGGGAGAGATAAGGAGAGAGAAAGATAAGGAGAGAGAGAGAGATGATGAGAGAGAGAAAGAGAGATGAGGAGAGAGAGAGAGAGAGAGAGAGAGAGAGAGAGAGGGAGAGATAAGGAGAGAGAGAGATGAGGAGAGAGAGAGAAAGAGAGAAAGAGAGATGAGGAGAGAGAGAGAGAAAGAGAGATGAGGAGAAAGAGAGAGAGATGAGAGAGAGAAAGAGAGATGAGGAGAGAGAGATGAGGAGAGAGAGAAAGAGAGAGAGAAAGAGAGATGAGGAGAGAGAGAGAGAGATGAGAGAGAGAAAGAGAGATGAGGAGAGAGAAAGAGAGATGAGGAGAGAGAGAGAGAAAGAGAGAGAGATGATGATAGAGAGAAAGAGAGATGAGAGAGAGAGAAAGAGAGAAGAGAGATGAGGAGAGAGATAAAGAGAGATGAGAGATAAAGAGAGAGAGATGATGATAGAGAGAAAGAGAGATAAAGAGAGAGAGATGATGATAGAGAGAAAGAGAGATGAGAGAGAGAGATAAAGAGAGAGAGATGATGATAGAGAGAAAGAGAGATGAGAGATAAAGAGAGAGAGATGATGATAGAGAGAAAGAGAGATGAGAGAGAGAGAAAGAGAGATGAGAGATAAAGAGAGAGAGATGATGATAGAGAGAAAGAGAGATGAGAAAGAGAGATAAAGAGAGAGAGATGATGATAGAGAGAAAGAGAGATGAGAGATGAGAGATGAGGAGAGAGAGAGTGAGAAAGAGAGATGAGAGAGAGAGATGAGGAGAGAGAGAGAGAGAGAGAGAGAGAGAGAGAGAGAGAGAGAGAGAGAGAGAGAGAGAGAGAGAGAGAGAGAGAGATGAGGAGAGAGAGAGAGAGAGAAAGAGAGATAGAGAGAGAGATGATGATAGAGAGAAAGAGAGATGAGAGAGAGAGAGAGAGAGAGAGAGAGAGAGAGAGAGAGATGAGGAGAGAGAGAGATGAGGAGAGAGAGAGAGAGAAAGAGAGATAAGAGAGAGGGATAGAGAGAGAGATGATGATAGAGAGAAAGAGAGATGAGAGAGAGAGAGAGAGAGAGAGAGAGAGAGAGAGAGAGAGAGAGAGAGAGATGAGGAGAGAGAGAGAGAGAAAGAGAGATAAGAGAGAGAGATAGAGAGAGAGATGATGATAGAGAGAAAGAGAGATGAGGAGAGAGAGAAAGAGAGATGAGGAGAGAGAGAGAGAGAAAGAGAGAGAGAAAGAGAGAGAGAGATGTTGATAGAGAGAAAGAGAGATGAGAGAGAGATGATGATAGAGAGAAAGAGAGATGAGAGAGAGTCACACCCTGATCTGTTTCACCTGGGACCAGGCGGTTTCAGCCAGTCTTTGTGCTCGTCTCCACGCCCCTCCAGGTGTCACCCATCTTCCTCATTATCCACTGTGTATTTATACCTGTGTTCTCTGTTGCCAGTTCGTCTTGTCTTGTCAGATCATACCAGCTTGTTTTTCCATCGCCCTGCTTTCTCAAGTTCTGTTACCTAGTCTCCTCGGTTCTGACCATTCTGCCTGCACTGACCCCCAGCCTGCCTGCATCTCCCTGACTCTGACCAGTTTACGAACCTCTGCCTGTCCTGACCCCCAGCCTGCCTGCCACTCTGTATCTCCCTGACTCTGACCAGTTTACAAACCTCTGCCTGTCCTGACCCCCAGCCTGCCTGCTGTTCTGTACCTTATTGACTCTGACCCGTTTACAAACCTCTGCCTGTCCCGACCCCCAGCCTGCCTGCTGTTCTGTACCTTATTGACTCTGTCCTGGATTATAGACCTCTGCCTGCCATTGACATGTCTTTTGCCTGATCCCTTTTTGGGTCAATATACATCTGTTACTCTAGCTGTCTGCATCTTGGTCTTATCCTGACTACTGATAGAGAGAGAGAGATGAGGAGAGAGAAAGAGAGAGTGAGAGAGAGAGAGAGAGAGAGAGAGAGAGAGAGAGAGAGAGAGAGAGAGAGACCCCCAGGTAGGTAGGTAGGTAGTTATAACTCAACCAGCACTATATATATATATATATATACACTGCTCAAAAAAATAAAGGGAACACTTAAACAACACAATGTAACTCCAAGTCAATCACACTTCTGTGAAATCAAACTGTCCACTTAGGAAGCAACACTGATTGACAATAAATTTCACATGCTGTTGTGAAAATGGAATAGATAACAGGTGGAAATTATAGGCAATTAGCAAGACACCCCCAATAAAGGAGTGGTTCTGCAGGTGGTGACCACAGACCACTTTTCAGTTCCTATGCTTCCTGGCTGATGTTTTGGTCACTTTTGAATGCTGGCGGTGCTTTCACACTAGTGGTAGCATGAGACGGAGTCTACAACCCACACACGTGGCTCAGGTAGTGCAGCTCATCCAGGATGGTACATCTATGCGAGCTGTGGCAAGAAGGTTTTACTGTGTCTGTCAGCGTAATGTCCAGAGCATGGAGGCGCTACCAGGAGACAGGCCAGTACATCAGGAGACGTGTAGGAGGCCATAGGAGGGCAACAACCCAGCAGCAGGACCGCTACCTCCGCCTTTGTGCAAGGAGGAGCACTGCCAGTGCCCTGCAAAATGACCTCCAGCAAGCCACAAATGTGCATGTGTCTGCTCAAACGGTCAGAAACAGACTCCATGAGGGTGGTATGAGGGCCCGACGTCCACAGGTGGGGGATGTGCTTACAGCCCAGCCAGAGAACACCAAGATTGGCAAATTCGCCACTGGTGCCCTGTGCTCTTCACTGATCAAATCAAATTCAAATCAAATCAAATGTATTTATATAGCCCTTCGTACATCAGCTGATATCTCAAAGTGCTGTACAGAAACCCAGCCTAAAACCCCAAACAGCAAGCAATGCAGGTGTAGAAGCACGGTGGCTAGGAAAAACTCCCTAGAAAGGCCAAAACCCAGGAAGAAACCTAGAGAGGTACCAGGCTATGTGGGGTGGCCAGTCCTCTTCTGGCTGTGCCGGGTGGAGATTATAACAGAACATGGCCAAGATGTTCAAATGTTCATAAATGACCAGCATGGTCGTATAATAATAAGGCAGAACAGTTGAAACTGGAGCAGCAGCATGGTCAGGTGAAAGCAGGTTCACAATGAGCACATGTGACAGACGTGACAGAGTCTGGAGACGCCGTGGAGAACGTTCTGCTGCCTGCAACATCCTCCAGCATGACCGGTTTGGTGGTGGGTCAGTCATGGTGTGGGGTGGCATTTCTTTGGGGGACCGCACAGCCCTCCATGTGCTTGCCAGAGGTAGCCTGACTGCCATTAGGTACCGAGATGAGATCCTCAGACCCCTTGTGAGACCATATGCTGGTGCGGTTGACCCTGGGTTCCTCCTAATGCAAGACAATGGCTGGAGTGTGTCAGCAGTTCCTGCAAGAGGAAGGCATTGATGCTATGGACTGGCCCGCCCGTTCCCCAGACCTGAATCCAATTGAGCACATCTGGGACATCATGTCTCGCTCCATCCACCAATGCCACGTTGCACCACAGACTGTCCAGGAGTTGGCGGATGCTTTAGTCCAGGTCTGGGAGGAGATCCCTCAGGAGACCATCCGCCACCTCATCAGGAGCATGCCCAGGCGTTGTAGGGAGGTCATACAGGCACGTGGAGGCCACACACACTACTGAGTCTCATTTTGACTTGTTTTAAGGACATTACATCAAAGTTGGATTAGCCTGTAGTGTGGTTTTCCACTTTAATTTTGAGTGTGACTCCAAATCCAGACCTCCACGGGTTGATAAATTTAATTTCCATGGATAATTTTTGTGTGATTTTGTTGTCAGCACATTCAACTATGTAAAGAAAAAAAAGTATTTAATAAGAATATTTCATTCATTCAGATCTAAGATGTGTTATTTTAGTGTTCCCTTTATTTTTTTGAGCAGTGTATATATACAGTATTGTCATGACGTTGGCCTGGGGGTAGGTTTATGACAGTCATAAATACCTCTTACCCCCTTTTCCATTTTCTACCCTACTGATGTTACATTTGCAAAACCCTTGGTTAACATAGAGATTCTGGGAACATCAGTAGGTGGGGGGAAATTAACTATATTCTGGTAATCCGACCAATTGAACATATGCGGTGGTACTTAATGAATATGATGTCAGTTCGGTTGTCATCTGAGACATTCTCATCAATGATAAGATGACATAAACTCTACAGTGGAATGTCTACACATCAGAGTTATCGGATTCACATGGAATTGTTGTTCAATTTAAGTGTTTGAATATGAAATTATTCGTGATGGGATGAAATGTGATTTTAGCTTCTAAAATGTGAGATTTGGGATTTCATAAATTAGGGCTATGCTCAATCAGTGGCCCGCCCCTGTGAAGGGACATGGGCTATAAAACGTTTCAAACACGCCCTCCTCTCCCTTCCTATATAAAGCCTGGACAACAATATAACCTCCTGTTCCGAGGATGTGAGGACGACGGTTCGATGTCAGAATGGTTCAGATAATAACTACAGAACAAAGCCAACATCAGCGTGAGCTTCAGTTGCGAATGGTATGAACTTTGAACTTTAATTCACTACAGAAGTGATACCTCCTAGCCGTTGAGTTATAGCAACAGCAGATGCAAATGAGGGTTAGGAAGGAACAGACAGAGTATCCCGTCTATCACAGAACAACGTTACTACAACATATCCAATTGACCACCAGAGACATTCTTCGAAGGATAAAGGACTCGGTTTGGCAACAAGGCCTTCCATCTACCACCAACCTACCGAAGCACAGCTCAGGTGTAAATATTTATTGCATTTCCCTTTTCCAAATAGGCGGTAATTTAGAATGCATAAGATACTGTATTTACGATAGCACAGCTTCGCTCTTTGTTCCTCAGTCTTCCCGCACTTTCACTCAAACCCAGGCCCTTTTCCTTTGTGTAACAAGCTGTCATATCTGTTCCGCCTGCTAGGGACGTTTTCCTTTATGACTTAATTTGTAATCAAGTTATGATTTAATTATGTGTATGTGTAACACTGTGTGATTAGTTAGGTATTTAGTAAATAAATCATAAAGCCCAATTTTGTATTGCTGATTCAACTTGTTTCGCCGGGGTTTGTGCAGATAACCATGAATTTACAACTTCCAGATGAGACTGAATTAAGATGACGATTGATATTGACTGCTATTGATGTAAAATATTACCAGGAGTTTATTCGGAAGATAACAGCTCTATAAATATTCTTTCATGGTGCCCCGGCTGTCTATTTAATTACATTTACATGATTAGCTCAATCAGGTGATATTAATTACGGATGAATTATTTTATAGAATAGCATGTCATATCACTTAATCCGGCATAGCCAAAGACACAACAGTATACATATATATATATATATATATATATATATATATTTTTTTTTTACTTAACCAGGTAGGCTAGTTGAGAACAAGTTCTCATTTACAATTGCGACCTGGCCAAGATAAAGGAAAGCAGTGCGGCACAAACAACAACACAGAGTTACACATGGAGTAAACAAGCGTACATTCAATAACACAATAAACAAATATATAGAGTGTGTGCAAATGTAGCAAGATTAGGGAGGTAAGGTAATAAATAGGCCATAGTGGTGAAATAATTACAATTTAGCATTAACACGAGTGATAGATGTGCAGATGATGATGTGCAAGTAGAGATACTGGGGTGCAAAAATAAATAACAATATGGGGATGAGGTAGTTGGGTGGACTATTTACAGATGGGCTATGTACAGGTGCAGTGATCGGTAAGAAGCTCTGACAGCTGGTGCTTAAAGTTAGTGAGGGAGATATAAGTCTTCGGCTTCAGTGATTTTTGCAATTCATTCCAGTCATTGGCAGCAGAGAACTGGAAGGAAATACGGCCAAAGGAGGAATTGGCTTTGGGGGTGACCAGTGAGATATACCTGCTGGAGCGCGTGCTACGGGTGGGTGCTGCTATGGTGACCAGTGAGCTAAGATAAGGCAGGGCTTCATCTAGCAAAGACTTATAGATGACCTGGAGCCAGTGGGTTTGCATACAGGCTGCAATGGTGCGTAGTATATGGGGCACTGGTGACAAAACGGATGGCACTGTGATAGACTACATCCAATTTGCTGAGTAGAGAGTTCGAGGCTATTTTGTAAATGACATCGCTGAAGTCATTCCAGCAGTATGAATGGTACCCCCAGGTAGATAGGTAGTTATAACTCACCCAGCATTATGAATGGTACCCATTTACATTTACATTTAAGTCATTTAGCAGACGCTCTTATCCAGAGCGACTTACAACCCCAGGTAGATAGGTAGTTATAACAAACCCAGCGGTATGAATGGTACCCCCAGGTAGATAGGTAGTTATAACTCACCCAGCAGTATGAATGGTACCCCCAGGTAGATAGGTAGTTATAACAAACCCAGCAGTATGAATGGTACCCCCAGGTAGATAGGTAGTCATAACTCACCCAGCAGTATGAATGGTACCCCCAGGTAGATAGGTAGTTATAACAAACCCAGCGGTATGAATGGTACCCCCAGGTAGATAGGTAGTTATAACTCACCCAGCATTATGAATGGTACCCCCAGGTAGATAGGTAGTTATAACAAACCCAGCAGTATGAATGGTACCCCCAGGTAGATAGGTAGTCATAACTCACCCAGCAGTATGAATGGTACCCCCAGGTAGATAGGTAGTTATAACAAACCCAGCATTATGAATGGTACCCCCAGGTAGATAGGTAGTTATAACAAACCCAGCATTATGAATGGTACCCCCAGGTAGATAGGTAGTTATAACTCACCCAGCAGTATGAATGGTACCCCCAGGTAGGTTGAGTTGTAAGTGGTTCCAGTCAGGTTAAGGATGCCAGCAGCAGTGAGACCAGAGAGGGCGATAGACAGCAGAGCCAAAAGCCCCAGCCAGGGTTTAGCTCTCACACAGTCCCTCATAGAACAACAGCCCACGGCTAACACCAAACACAAACATACACTGGCCAGCAGGGGGCGCCGAGCCAGCACTGACGACGCCTGGAAGTCTGTCCTGGGGGGAGAGAGGGCTGAGTTAGAGGGGTAGAGTGAAGAGAGAGACACACACACACTCACAGATGCACACACACACCTTAGAGAGGATGAAGTGAAGGGGTATAAGCTCAGTTCAGGGTGTCCCGCCCCAAACCGGCCCAGCTCGCCACAGAACGCCTGCTCCCATTGGCTAGCCACCCTGTCTGTCAGGGCGCCGCGAGCCTGCAGGTAGTAGGTCAGCTGCAGAGCCCTAGCGCTCCGGACTCCCTGGCCTCGACCAGACACACCCCCAGGACCCTGTACTGCAGGCCCCGCCCCCCACGCCTGCACCTGGAAAAGAAGAAAGGCTGCATCTAAAGAAGGGAAAGGTCACCTGAGGGCGGTTGTCAGGGCCAGTAAAGGGTTGTTATCAGAAGAAAGGTTGCAAAATTCACATAACTTTCCCAAAAAGGGATATCCTACGAAACAGGTTTGAGGAGTTAGCAAGGTCACTGAGGAGAGAGCCAGGTACATTTCTATGGCAACAAGTCCTTCAGAACTATCCTGCTCGGGTGCAGGCTAATTCAGAGATAACTCCATTTATCCTGAATTAAATGTCTGAGCCACGAGTTGAGGACCAATGAAATTAGATTCCCTTCCTCTCGCAAAGATGGTGTCATCGTCCCTTTCATTCGAGGTAAACTACTTATTCAAAATTTTATTAATCAAATGTTTTTTGGGGGTGTAAAAAAATTCATTAAAATATGTATCACATGACACATTTAGTAAGGAAAACATTTGCTTTCCAAACTGTATGTTTTTCTCACAATTATATTTTCTAATTTGTTAAAGGCAAACTAACAGCCGTAACCAACCATAGACATAGATAGCAGTTCCCAACCAAGTCAGGACTGGCAGCTATTGCTAGTGTACCCATGAGTTTAACAGTGAAATTCTCAGGTTTAGAGGTTCCAAAACCCTTCTATGGATTATATGTCTATGGCCACAACACAACAAGCTGGTCCACAGATTGGAGGGATTGGTGTGCTTATCAATGCACAAGTAACTTTTATCCCACTCCTGAGACGCCAATAACGTCAAGTAATAAATAACTTCTGAAAGGCCATTTCACTCCATAACCTGCTGAATTTGGAAAGATCATTTTCTTTCATTTTGATTTCGGCACAAATTAAAACGTGGCACACATCACCCAGGGATTGATGTTTCAGCATCGTCTCAAAGAAGAGCGTTTCGACTGGCCATGTGTGACATTAACGCAAAGTTACAAGCCTGCTAGATTCAGAGGCAGGAGGACGAACAATATCCACCATTGTAGTACTTGGATGGACTGTGAAGTTAACTGAAGCTGGTTAGCTTCAGAAAACCCTGAGTATCTCTCTCTTACTTTGTAGGATACCCCTCTGGTTGTCCAGAGGTTGGCTGGTTGGAGGACTTATTTCCTGCTCATTCCCTTCTGATTCTGGAAATCTTCCAACTTGGATTTGAGGAAAACCTGGGAACTTTGTGGAAAGTTGCTAGAATTGTGCAACTCTAGTCTCAAATCAGACACTCATCCTAACAGGTGACCAATGAAAATACACAGTACACACCCCTCCTAACTGGTGACCAATGTAGGCCATCCGCCCGTCAGCCAAACGTGTGATTGGGTAGCGTAGAGGAAGTGAAGAACGGTTAGCGAAGCGAGCTGATTGGCTGTCCTCCAGGGCTCGGATGATGTCATCGATGATGCAGGTATTCTTGTCGTCGAGAAGACAGAGGTGGGAGAAAGAGTAGTTGAACCCCAACACTGGAACCTGGAGCTGAACGACAGCACGGTGGAGCTGAAGAGAGAGAAAATTCTTTATTTCTGTGTTTCTTTACCAATCCATTCAATCAGTAGCGATATCACTGCCTTTACACAGGAAACACGGCTGTTATTTTACAACATGGAAGTACCTGTATGCATATAATATACAGTGCCATCGGAGAGAGTATTAAGACCCCTAGACATGTTCCACATTTTATTATGTTACAGCCTTATTCTAAAGTTGATTAAATCGTTTTTTCCCCCATCATTAATCTACACACAATAGCCCATAATGACATCACAACAACCCATAATGACATCACAACACCCCATAATGACATCACAATACCCCATAATGACATCACAATACCCCATAAAGCAAAAACAGGTTTTTAGAAACGTGTGCACCTTTATTAAAACTGAAATATCACATTTACATAAGTATTCAGACCCTTTACTTAGTACTTTGTTGAAGCACCTTTGGCAGCGATTACAGCCTTAAGTCTTATTTGGTATGACGCTACAAGCTTGGCACACCTGTATTTTGGGGATTTTCACCCATTCTTCTCTGCAGATCCTCTCAAGCTCTGTCAGGTTGGATGGGGAGCTTCGCAGCACAGCTATTTTCAGATCTCTCCAGAGATGTTCGATCAGGTTCAAGTCCGGGCACTGGCTTGGCCACTCAAGGACATTCAGAGACTTGTCCCAAAGCCGCTCCTGCATTGTCTTGGCTGTGTGCTTAGGGTCGTTGTCCTGTTGGAAGGTGAACCTTCGCCCCATTCGGAGGTCCCGAGCGTTCTGGAGCAGGTTTTCATCGAGGATCTCTGTACTTTGCTCTGTTCATCTTTCCCTCATTCCTGACTAGTCTCCCAGTCCCTGCTGCTGAAAAACATCCCCACAGCATGATGCTGCCACCACCATGCTTCACCGTAGGGATGGTGCCAGGTTTCCTCCAGACGTGACGCTGCCACCACCATGCTTCACCGTAGGGCTTCACCGTAGGAATGGTGCCAGGTTTCCTCCAGACGTGACGCTTGGCGTTCAGGCCAAAGAGTTCAATCTTGGTTTCACCAGAGAATCTTGTTTCTCATGGTCAGAGTCTTTTAGGTGCGTTTGGCAAACTCCAAGCAGGCTGTCATGTGCCTTTTAATGAGGAGTGGCTACCGTCTGGCTAATTCGTGGAGTGCTGCAGAGATGGTTGTCCTTCTGGAAGTTTCTCCCATCTCCACAGGGGAACTCTGGAGCTCTGTCAGAGTGACCATTGGGTTCTTGGTCACCTCCCTGACCAAGGCCCTTCTCCTACGATTGCTCATTTTGGCCGGGCGGCCAGCTCTAGGAAGAGTCTTGGTGGTTCCAAACTTCTTCCATTTAAGAATGATGGAGGCCACTGTGTTCTTGGGGACCTTCAATGCTGCAGAAATGTTTTGGTACCCTTCCGCAGATCTGTGCCTCAACACAATCCTGTCTCGGAGCTTTACGGACAATTCCTTTGACCTCATGGCTTGGTTTTTGCTCTGACATGCACTGGGAACTGTGGGACCTTATATAGTCAGGTGTCTGCCTTTCTAAGTCATGTCCAATCAATTGAATTTATCACAGGTGGACTACAAACCAGTTGTAGAAACATCTCAAGGATGATCAATGGAATCAGGATGCACCGGAGCTCAATTTTGAGTCTCATAGCAAAGGGTCAGAATACTTAAAGGTATTTCTGTTCATTTAAAAAATATATATATATGCAAAAATGTCTTAATTGTTTTTGCTCTGTAATTATGGGGTATTGTATGTCGATTGATGATGGAAAAAAGTTATTTAATACATATTATAATGTGGCTGTGACGTAACAAAATGTGAAAAGGGGTCTGAATACTTTCCGAATGCACTGTGTACACCTATACTGTAATCTACCTACTACCATATGTACCTGTATGTATATAATTATGTTCCTATAATTATACTGTTTGTATATGTCCAATAATACAGTACAAACACTGTATTGGGAGAAGTATCCACAGATTAGGAAGCATTATGTTCTGTTTCCATGGCAAGAAGACAATAGGGATCATGTGCGTGGTTACAGTTACTAGGAAACAGCGATACCATTCACAGTGTGTGGGCGGAGTTATCACACACCTTGGAATGCTGCATCTACCAGCGCTTGTGTGTGTGTACGGTCACTAGACTACCCATTAAATACCATACCTCACTCTCAACAACAGAGCTTTAAACCCTAACATTGATCAATATTGGAAATAAGTGTTGTTACAGACTGGATATAAATCAAATCAAATTGTATTTGTCATATGCGCCAAATACAACAGGTATTACAACCTTACAGTGAAATGCTTACTTACAAGCCCTTAACCAACAATAGAGATTTAAGAAAATACCTAAAAAAAAAGTAAGAGATAAGAAAAACAAATAATTAAAAGAGCAGCAGTAAATAACAATAGCGGGGATATATACAGGGGGTACCGGTGTCGAGGTAATATGTACATGTAGGGAGAGTTAAAATGACTATGCATAGATAATAACAGAGTAGCAGCAGCGTAGAAGAGGGGGGGGGGGGTGCAAATAGTCTGGGTAGCCATTTCATTAGCAGTTCAGGAATCTTATGGGTTGGGGGTAGAAGCTGTTTAGAAGCCTCTTGGACCTAGACTTATTATTATATATATTATTATTATTATTATAGACTTGGCACTCCGGTACTGCTTGCTATGCATTAGCAGAGAGAACAGTCTATGACTAGGGTAGCTGGAGTCTGACCATTTTTATGGCCTTCTTCTGACACCGCCTGGTATAGAGGTCCTGGATGGCAGGAAGCTTGGCCCCGGTGATGTACTGGGCCGTACACACTACCCTCTGTTGTGCCTTGAGGTCGGAAGCCGAGCAGTTGCCATACCAGGCAGTGATGCAACCCGTCAGGATGCTCTCAATGGTGCAGCTGTAAAAACTTTTGAGGATCTGAGGACCCATGTCAAATCTTTTCAGTCTCCTGAGGGGGAATAGGTTTTGTCATGCCCTCTTCACGACTGTCTTGGTGTGCTTTGACCATGTTAGTTTGTTGTTGATGTGGACACCAAGGAACTTTAGCCCTCAACCTGCTCCACTGTAGCCCCGTCGATGAGAATGGGGGCTTGCTCAATCCTCCTTTTCCTGTAGTCCACAATCATCTCCTTTGTCTTGATCACGTTGAGGGAACGGGTGTTATCCTGGCACCACACGGTCAGGTTTCTGATCTCCTCCCTATAGGCTGTCTCATCATTGTCGGTGATCAGGCCTACCACTGCTGTGTCATCGGCAAAATTAATGATGGTTTTGGAGTCATGTCTGGCTGTGCAGCCATGAGTGAACAGGGAGTAAAGGAGGGGACTGAGTACGCACTCCTGAGGGGCCCCCATGTTGAGGATCAGCATGGCGGATGTGTTGTTACCTACTCTTACCACCTGGGGGAGGCTCATCAGGAAGTCCAGGATTCAGTTGTAGAAGGAGGTGTTTAGTCCCAGGATCCTTAGCTTAGTGATGAGCTTTGAGGGTACTATGGTGTTGAACACTGAGCTGTTGTCAATGAATAGCATTCTCACATATGTGTTCCTTTTGTCGAGGTGGGAAAGGGCAGTGTGGAGTGCAATACAGATTTCATCATCTGTGGATCGTTTGGGGCAGTATGCAAATTGGAGTGGGTCTAGGGTTTCTGGGATAATGGTGTTGATGTGAGCCATGACCAGCCTTTCAAAGCATTTCATGGCTACAGATGTGAGTGCTATGGGTAAGTAGTCATTTAGTCAGGTTACCGTAATGTTCTTGGGCACAGGGATTATTGTATTCTGTAAGAACATGTGTAGGCAGGTTACCTTCGCTTCCTTGGGCATAGGGACTATGCTGGTCTGCTTGAAACATGTTGGCATTACAGACTCAGACAGGGAGAGGTTGAAAATGCCAGTAAAGACACTTGCCAGTTGGTCAGCGCATGCTCAAAGTACACGTCCTGCTAAGCCATCTGGCCCTGCGGCCTTGTGAATGTTGACCTGTTTAAAGGTCTTACTCACATCGGCCGCGGAGAGCGTGATTACGTCGTCCAGAACATCTGATGTTCTCATGCATGTTAAAGTGTTACTTGCCTTGAAGCGAGCATAGAGGTTACTTAGCTCATCTGGTAGGCTCGTGTCACTTGGCAGGCCTCACGGCTGTGCTTCCCTTTGTAGTCTGATAGTTTGTGAGCCCTGCCACATCCGAAGAGCATCGGAACCGGTGTAGTACAATTCGATCTTAGTTCTGTATTGAGGCATTACCTCTTTGACAGTTCGTCGGAGGGCATAGCGGGATTTCTTATAAGCTTCCGGGTTAGAGTCCCGCTCCTTGAAAGCGGCAGCTCTACCCTTTAGCTTAGTGTGAATGTTGCCTGTTATCCATGGCTTCTGGTCGGGGTATGCATGTACGGTCACTGAGGAGATGACGTGCTCGATGCACTTATTGATAAAGCCAGTGACTGATGTGATGTACTCCTCAATGTCATCGGAAGAATCCCGGAACATATTCCAGGCTGTGCTGAAAAACAGTCATGTTGTTTAGCATCTGCTTCATCTGACCACTTTTTTATAGACCGAGTTGCTGGTGCTTCCTGCTTACATTTTTGCTTGTAAGTAGGAATCAGGAGGATAGAATTGTGGTCAGATTTGCCAAATGGAGGGAGAGCTTTGTACACGTCTCTGTGTCTGATTTAAAGGTGGTCTAGACTTTTTTCCCCTCTGGTTGCACATTTAACATGCTGATAGAAATGAGGTAAAACTGATTTAAGTTTCCCTGCATTAAAGTCCCGGCCACTAGGAGTGCAGCCTCTGGATGGGAGGGGTCAAGTGCTGGTTAAGTTGAGGGGAGGAGGATTATTTAAGATATTGTTTGAAGGTAGGGTTTCAGATGCTTTCGGAAGATGTTCCACTGTTCTAGCTTCAGGGGGAAGCTGGTTCCATCATTGGGGTGCCAAGACAGAGAAGAGCTTGGACTGGGCAAATATTGCCCTCCCCCAAGAGACCTGAGGTGGTAGAATGAAGTGCTTGGGTTGGGGTGTAGGGTTTGAGCACAGTCTAAAGGTAGGGAGGGGCAGTTCCACTTGCTCTTCCGTAGGTAAGCACCATTGTCTTGTAGTGGATGCGAGCTTCGACTGGAAGCCAGTGGAGTGTGCAGATGAGTGGGGTGACATGAGAGAACTTGTGAAGGTTGTAAACCAGGAGGGCTACAGCGTTCTGGATATGTTGCTCAGGTTTGATGGCACAAGCGGGGAGCCCTGACAACAGCGAGTTGCAGTAGTCCTGTCGGGAGATGACAAGTGCCTAGATTACGACCTGCACCGCTTCCTGTGTGAGGTAGGGTCGTACTTTACGGATGTTGTAGAGTATGAAACTGCAGGAGTGGGTCACTACTTTGATGTTTACAGAGAATGACAGGGTGTTGTCCAGGGTCACGCCAAGGTTCTTTGCACTCTGGGAGAGCGACACTGGAGTTGTCAACTGTGATGGAGAGGAAGAGCAGTTCCGTCTTGTTGAGCTTGAGGTGGTGGGCCGACATCCAAGTTGAGATATCTGCCAGGCACGCAGAGCCGCGTGATGCCACCTGGGTTTCAGAGGGGGGGGAGAAAAGTAGTTCAGTTTAATCTGCATAGCAATGATAGGAGAGACCATGTGAGGATATGACAGAGCCGGATGACTTGGTGTATAAAGAGAAGATGAGGGGACACCATTAGTCCTCTCCACATCACCTGGTCAGAGCAGCCTGCCAGGTAGGATGCATTCCAAGACTGTGCAGAGCCTGAGACGCCCAGCCCTGACGGTGTCGAAGACAGGGGATAGATCTAGGAGGATGAGAGCAGAGGAGAAAGAGTCCGCTTTGGCAGTGTGGAGAGCCTCCATGACAGAGATAAGTCTCGGTTGAGTGACTCGTTTTGAAGCCTGACTGGTCAAGAATATTGTTCTGAGAGAGATAACAAGAGAGTTGATCACCAATAGCACACGCAAGTGTTTTGGAAAGAAAAGAAAGAAGGTCTGTAGTTTTGGACGTCAGAGGACTTGAGGGTTTCTTGAGGAGGGGAGCAACTCAAGTCAAAGGACGCAGCCAGTGGTCAGGGATGAATTGATGAGTGAAGTGAGGAATGGGAGAAGGTCTCCAGAGATGGTCGGGAGAAGGGGATGGGGTCGAGCGAGGAGAAAGAGGTAAAGGCGTAGGGTAGTGCTATGTGAGGGAGACCAGTGGACTCAATAGGCAGAGTGAATGAGTAGCGGATGTCAACTTTTTTTCAAAGTGGTTGACAAAGTTTTCCAGAGAGGGAGGAAGGAGGGGGTGGAGGATTAAGGAGAGAGGAGAATGTTTCCTAGGGTAGTAGTTTCCGAGGTAGAAAGTGGCTTTAGCAGCCTATACAAAGGAAGAGAAGGTAGAGGAGGGAATGAAACGACGGTCCTCCGAAAGTTTTGTTTTCCTCCACTGTTCTGTAAGCTCGCAATGAGTCACTCAGCCACGGCGCAAGAGGAGAGGTTAGAGCCGGCCGGGAGGAAAGAGGACAGTGCGAGTCATAGGATGCAGAAAGGGAGGAGAGTTGAAGAGGCAGAATCAGGAGATAGGAGGGAGAAGCAGAAGGGAGAGATTATAGGATAGGGGAGAAAAGAGTAGTGGGGGAGAGAGAGCGAAGATTGCAACATCGCATGACCAACATCAGGGTAGGGGCTGAGTAGTTGGAGAAAAGGGAGACAGAAAAGGAAATAAAGTAGTGATCAGAGACCTGGAGGGCCGTTGCAGTGAGATTAGTAGGAGAACAGCCTCTTGTAGAGATGAGGTCAAGCCTATTGCCTGCTTTGTATTTGTATATATTATGGATCCCCATTAGCTGCTGCCAAAGCAGCGACTACTCTTCCTGGGGTCCAGCAAAATTAAGGCAGTTTATACAATTTTAAATACATTACAATACATTCACAGATTTCACAACACACTGTGTGCCCTCAGGCCCCAACTCCACCACTATCACATATATACATTACTAAATCCATGTGTATGTATAGTGCGTATGTTATCGTGTGTGTGTGTGTGTGTGTTTGTGTTGCTTCTTCAGTCTCTGTTCCATAAGGTGTTTTTTTGTATCTGTTTTTGAAATAAAACATTTTTGCTTGCGTCAGTTAGTTGATGTGGAATAGAGTTCCATGTAGTCATGGTTCTATGTAGTACTGTGCACCTCCCATAGTCTGTTCTGTACTTGGGGACTGTGAAGAGACCTCTTCTGGCATGTCTTGTGGGGTATGCATGGGTGTCCGAGCTGTATGCCAGTAGTTTAGACAGACAGCTCAGTGCATTCAACATGTCAATCAATACCTCTCATAAATAAAAGTAGTGATGAAGTCAATCTCTCCTCCACTTTCAGCCAGGAGAGATTGACATGCATATTATTAATATTAGCTCTCTGTGTACATCCAAGGGCCAGCCGTGATGCCTTGTTCTGAGCCAATTGCAATTTTCCTAAGTCCTTTTTTGTGGCACCTGACCAAATGACTGAACAGTAGTCCAGGTGTGACAAATCTATTTCCTGTAGGACCTGCCTTGTTGATAGTGGTAGCCTAGTGGTTAGAGTGTTGGACTAGTAACCGGAAGGTTGCGAGTTCAAACCCCCGAGCTGACAAGGTACAAATCTGTTGTTCTGCCCCTGAACAGGCAGTTAACCCACTTTTCCTAGGCCGTCATTGAAAATAAGAATTTGTTCTTAACTGACTTGCCTGGTTAAATAAAGGTAAAATAAAAAAAAATTTAAAAAAATAAAAAAACAGTTGGATATAGGGGGCGCTCTTTTAATTTTGGGATGAAAAACGTTCCCGTTTTAAACAAGATATTTTGTCACGAAAAGATGCTCGACTATGCATATAATTGACAGCTTTGGAAAGAAAACACTCTGACGTTTCCAAAACTGCAAAGATATTATCTGTGAGTGCCACAGAACTGATGTTACAGGCGAAACCCAGATAAAAATCCAATCAGGTAGTGCCGCATTTTTTGAAACCGCCTCATGCCAATGACTCCTTATATGGCTGTGAAGGAGCTAGGAGTCAGCTTACATTTTCCACGTTTTCCCCAAGGTGTCTACAGCATTGTGACATATTTTTAGGCATTTCCATTGGAGAATGGCTGTAAGAGACCATATAGGGCGAGTGGTCGCATGGTGTCTCCCGGAGAAAACCTTGCGTAAAATACTGAGGTAGCCATTTTTCCAATCGTTTCTTATGAGAAACCAACTGCCTCGACGGATATATTATCGAATACATATGTTAAAAACACCTTGAGGATGGATCCTAAACAACGTTTGCCGTGTTTCTGTCGATATTATGGAGCAAATTTAGAAAAAAGTTTGGCGTTATAGTTGAAGTATTTTTTTCGGTCGATTTCTCAGCCAAGCAGGATGAACAAACGGGATGTTTTTCGCCTACAAAAATATAATTTTTGGAAAAAAGGAACATTTTCTATCTAACTGGGAGTCCCCTGAGTGAAAGCATCTGAAGTTCTTCAAAGGTAAATGATTTAATTTGGTTGCTTTTTTTATTTTTGTGAAAATGTTGCCTGCTGCCAGCAGAGCCTAGCATAGCATTATGCCATGATAAACTTACACAAATGCTTGTCTAGCGTTGGCTGTAACGCATATTTTGAAAATCTTAGATGACAGTGTTGTTAACAAAAGGCTAAGCTTGTGTTTGAATATATTTATTTCATTTCATTTGCGATTTTCATGAAAATGAAAAGTTTATGTCCGCTGCGTTATGGTAATGCACTTGAGGCTATGATTACGCTCCCGGATACGGGATTGCTCGTCGCTAGAGGTTTTAAGAAGGCAGAGCATCACTTTATTATAGACAGACTTCTCCCCATCTTAGCTACTACTGCATCAATATGTTTTGACCATGACAGTTAAGAATCTAGTGTTACTCCAAGCAGTTTAGTCATCTCAACTTGCTCAATTTCCACATTATTTATTACAAGATGTAGTTGAGGTTTAGTGTTTAGTGAGTGTTTTGTTCCAAATAAAATGCTTTTAGTTTCAGAAATATTTAGGCCTAACTTATTCCTTGCCACCCACTCTGAAACTAACTTCAGCTCTTTGTTGAGTGTTACAGTCCTTTCAGTCTCTGTATTAGCTGACGTGTATGAGTCATCCGCATACGTAGAAACTCTGGCTTTACTCAAAGTCAGTGGCATGTCGTTAGTAAAAATTGAAAAAAAAACAAGGGGCCCAAACAGCTTCACTGAAGTCATTTTATCATGAATTTCTCTCAGCCAATCATCAGTCATTTGTGTAAGTGCTGTGCTTGATCAGTGTGCTGACCTTGCTGTGCTTGATCAGTGTGCTGACCTTGCTGTGCTTGATCAGTGTGCTGACCTTGCTGTGCTTGATCAGTGTGCTGACCTTGCTGTGCTTGATCAGTGTGCTGACCTTGCTGTGCTTGATCAGTGTGCTGACCTTGCTGTGCTTGATCAGTGTGCTGACCGTGCTCCGGTTCTTGGTCACCTCCCTAACCAATGCCCTTCTCCCCCGACTCAGTTTGGCCGGGCGGCCAGCTCTAGGAAGAGTCTTGGCGGTTCCAAACTTCTTCCATTTAAGAATGATGGAGACCACAGTGTTCTTGGGGACTTTCAATGATGCAATCTTTGCCTCGAACCAATCCTGTCTCAGAGCTCTACAGACAATTCCTTTGACCTCATGGCTTGGTTTTTGCTCTGACATTCACTGTCAACTGTGGGACCTTATATAGTCAGATGTGTGCCTTTCCAAATCATGCCCAATCAATTGAATGTACCACAGGTGGGCTCCAATTAAGTTATAGAAACATCTCAAGGATGATCAATGGAAACAGGATGCACCTGAGCTCAATTTCGAGTCACCTAGCAAAGGGTTTGAATACTTATAATTTTTTTTAATAGATTTTCAAAAATGTCTAAACCAATTTTTTCTTTGTCATTATGAGGTATTGTGTGTAGATTGCTGACAATTTTTATTTATTTAATCCATGTTAGAATAAGGCTGTAATGTAACAAAATGTGGAAAAAGTCAAGGTGTATGAAATCTTTCCTAAGGCACTGCATATACCTCCAGGTTTGGCTGACTGACTGGTTCAGACTGTATACACCTCCTGGCTTGGTGACTGACTGGTTCAGACTATATATAACTCCTGGCTTGGCTGACTGACTGGTTCAGACTATATATAACTCCTTGCTTGGCTGACTGACTGGTTCAGACTATAGATACCTCCTGGCTTGGCTGACTGACTGGTTCAGACTATATACACCTCCTGGCTTGGTGACTGACTGGTTCAGACTATACCTCCTGGTTTTTCTGACTGACTGGTTCCGACTGTATATACCTCCTGGCTTGGCTGACTGACTGGTTCAGACTATACCTCCTGGTTTTTCTGACTGACTGGTTCCGACTGTATATACCTCCTGGCTTGGTGACTGACTGGTTCAGACTATATACACCTCCTGGCTTGGTGACTGACTGGTTCAGACTATATATAACTCCTTGCTTGGCTGACTGACTGGTTCAGACTATAGATACCTCCTGGCTTGGCTGACTGACTGGTTCAGACTATATACACCTCCTGGCTTGGTGACTGACTGGTTCAGACTATATATAACTCCTGGCTTGGCTGACTGACTGGTTCAGACTATATATAACTCCTTGCAAACAAGGGCACTGCGTTCATCCACCTCTGGCCTGCTCGCCTCCCTACCACTGAGGAAGTACAGTTCCCGCTCAGCCCAGTCAAAACTGTTCGCTGCTCTGGCCCCCCAATGGTGGAACAAACTCCCTCACGACGCCAGGACAGCGGAGTCAATCACCACCTTCCGGAGACACCTGAAACCCCACCTCTTCAAGGAATACCTAGGATAGGGTAAGTAAGGGTAAGTAATCCTTCTCTCCCCCCCCCTAAAAAGATTTAGATGCAAGTGGCTGTTCCACTGGATGTCATAAGGTGTATGCACCAATTTGTAAGTCGCTCTGGATAAGAGCGTCTGCTAAATGACTTAAATGTAAATGTAAATGTAATGCTTGGCTGACTGACTGGTTCAGACTATAGATACCTCCTGGCTTGGCTGACTGACAGGTTCAGACTATATACACCTCCTGGCTTGGTGACTGACTGGTTCAGACTATACCTCCTGGTTTTTCTGACTGACTGGTTCCGACTGTATATACCTCCTGGCTTGGTGACTGACTGGTTCAGACTATACCTCCTGGTTTTTCTGACTGACTGGTTCCGACTGTATATACCTCCTGGCTTGGTGACTGACTGGTTCAGACTATACCTCCTGGCTTGGTGACTGACTGGTTCCGACTGTATATACCTCCTGGCTTGGTGACTGACTGGTTCAGACTATATATAACTCCTTGCTTGGCTGACTGACTGGTTCAGACTATATATACCTCCTGGCTTGGTGACTGACTGGTTCAGACTATATATAACTCCTTGCTTGGCTGACTGACTGGTTCAGACTATATATACCTCCTGGCTTGGTGACTGACTGGTTCAGACTATATATACCTCCTGGCTTGGTGACTGACTGGTTCAGACTATATATACCTCCTGGCTTATATATACCTACTATTCTACGGTATCTTATTCACTTAATAATGTCTACTTATCTGGCATTACTCATCTCATATGTACTGTAACCTATACTATTCTACTGTGTCTCATTCACTTAATAATGTCTACTTATCTGGCATTACTCATCTCATATGTACTGTAACCTATACTATTCTACTGTGTCTTAGTCCGTTCCGCTCTGACATCACTCGTCCATATGTATATAGTCTTAATTCATTCCTTCTTAGATGTGTGTGTATTGGGTATATGTTGTGTCATTTGTTAGATGTTACTTGTTAGTTATTACTGCACAGTTGGAGATAGAAGCACAAGCACTTCGCTACACCCGCAATAATGTCTGCTAATCATGTGTATGTGACCAATAAAATTTGATTTGGCTTGGCTGACTGAGTGAGTGACTGGTTCAGATTATATATACACTGCCTGGCCTGGCTGACTGACTGAGTGACTGGTTCAGATTATATATACACTGCCTGGCCTGGCTGACTGACTGAGTGACTGGTTCAGATTATATATACACTGCCTGGCCTGGCTGACTGACTGAGTGACTGGTTCAGATTATATATACACTGCCTGGCCTGGCTGACTGACTGAGTGACTGGTTCAGATTATATATACACTGCCTGGCCTGGCTGACTGACTGAGTGACTGGTTCAGATTATATATACACTGCCTGGCCTGGCTGACTGACTGAGTGACTGGTTCAGATTATATATACACTGCCTGGCTTGGCTGACTGACTGAGTGACTGGTTCAGATTATATATACACTGCCTGGCTTGGCTGACTGACTGAGTGACTGGTTCAGATTATATATACACTGCCTGGCCTGGCTGACTGACTGAGTGACTGGTTCAGATTATATATACACTGCCTGGCCTGGCTGACTGACTGAGTGACTGGTTCAGATTATATATACACTGCCTGGCCTGGCTGACTGAGTGAGTGACTGGTTCAGATTATATATACACTGCCTGGCCTGGCTGACTGAGTGAGTGACTGGTTCAGATTATATATACACTGCCTGGCCTGGCTGACTGACTGAGTGACTGGTTCAGATTATATATACACTGCCTGGCTTGGCTGACTGACTGAGTGACTGGTTCAGATTATATATACACTGCCTGGCCTGGCTGACTGACTGAGTGACTGGTTCAGATTATATATACACTGCCTGGCCTGGCTGACTGACTGAGTGACTGGTTCAGATTATATATACACTGCCTGGCTTGGCTGACTGACTGAGTGACTGGTTCAGATTATATATACACTGCCTGGCCTGGCTGACTGAGTGAGTGACTGGTTCAGATTATATATACACTGCCTGGCCTGGCTGACTGAGTGAGTGACTGGTTCAGATTATATATACACTGCCTGGCCTGGCTGACTGAGTGAGTGACTGGTTCAGATTATATATACACTGCCTGCCTTGGCTGACTGAGTGAGTGACTGGTTCAGATTATATATACACTGCCTGGCCTGGCTGACTGACTGAGTGACTGGTTCAGATTATATATACACTGCCTGGCCTGGCTGACTGAGTGAGTGACTGGTTCAGATTATATATACACTGCCTGGCCTGGCTGACTGACTGAGTGACTGGTTCAGATTATATATACACTGCCTGGCTTGGCTGACTGACTGAGTGACTGGTTCAGATTATATATACACTGCCTGGCCTGGCTGACTGACTGAGTGACTGGTTCAGATTATATATACACTGCCTGGCTTGGCTGACTGACTGAGTGACTGGTTCAGATTATATATACACTGCCTGGCCTGGCTGACTGACTGAGTGACTGGTTCAGATTATATATACACTGCCTGGCCTGGCTGACTGACTGAGTGACTGGTTCAGATTATATATACACTGCCTGGCCTGGCTGACTGAGTGAGTGACTGGTTCAGATTACATATACACTGCCTGGCCTGGCTGACTGAGTGAGTGACTGGTTCAGATTATATATACACTGCCTGGCCTGGCTGACTGACTGAGTGACTGGTTCAGATTATATATACACTGCCTGGTTTGGCTGACTGAGTGAGTGACTGGTTCAGATTATATATACACTGCCTGGTTTGGCTGACTGACTGAGTGACTGGTTCAGATTATATATACACTGCCTGGTTTGGCTGACTGACTGAGTGACTGGTTCAGATTATATATACACTGCCTGGTTTGGCTGACTGAGTGAGTGACTGGTTCAGATTATATATACACTGCCTGGCCTGGCTGACTGAGTGAGTGACTGGTTCAGATTATATATACACTGCCTGGCCTGGCTGACTGAGTGAGTGACTGGTTCAGATTATATATACACTGCCTGGCCTGGCTGACTGAGTGAGTGACTGGTTCAGATTATATATACACTGCCTGGCCTGGCTGACTGACTGAGTGACTGGTTCAGATTATATATACACTGCCTGGCCTGGCTGACTGAGTGAGTGACTGGTTCAGATTATATATACACTGCCTGGCCTGGCTGACTGAGTGAGTGACTGGTTCAGATTATATATACACTGCCTGGCCTGGCTGACTGACTGAGTGACTGGTTCAGATTATATATACACTGCCTGGCCTGGCTGACTGACTGAGTGACTGGTTCAGATTATATATACACTGCCTGGCCTGGCTGACTGAGTGAGTGACTGGTTCAGATTATATATACACTGCCTGGCCTGGCTGACTGAGTGAGTGACTGGTTCAGATTATATATACACTGCCTGGCCTGGCTGACTGAGTGAGTGACTGGTTCAGATTATATATACACTGCCTGGCCTGGCTGACTGAGTGAGTGACTGGTTCAGATTATATATACACTGCCTGGCCTGGCTGACTGAGTGAGTGACTGGTTCAGATTATATATACACTGCCTGGCCTGGCTGACTGAGTGAGTGACTGGTTCAGATTATATATACACTGCCTGGCCTGGCTGACTGACTGAGTGACTGGTTCAGATTATATATACACTGCCTGGCCTGGCTGACTGAGTGAGTGACTGGTTCAGATTATATATACACTGCCTGGCCTGGCTGACTGACTGAGTGACTGGTTCAGATTATATATACACTGCCTGGCCTGGCTGACTGACTGAGTGACTGGTTCAGATTATATATACACTGCCTGGCCTGGCTGACTGCCTGGCCTGGCTGACTGAGTGAGTGACTGGTTCAGATTATATATACACTGCCTGGCCTGGCTGACTGAGTGAGTGACTGGTTATATATACAGACTGAGTATACTGGTTCAGATACACTGCCTGGCCTGGCTGACTGAGTGAGTGACTGGTTCAGATTATATATACACTGCCTGGCCTGGCTGACTGAGTGAGTGACTGGTTCAGATTATATATACACTGCCTGGCCTGGCTGACTGACTGAGTGACTGGTTCAGATTATATATACACTGCCTGGCCTGGCTGACTGAGTGAGTGACTGGTTCAGATTATATATACACTGCCTGGCCTGGCTGACTGAGTGAGTGACTGGTTCAGATTATATATACACTGCCTGGCCTGGCTGACTGACTGAGTGACTGGTTCAGATTATATATACACTGCCTGGCCTGGCTGACTGACTGAGTGACTGGTTCAGATTATATATACACTGCCTGGCCTGGCTGACTGAGTGAGTGACTGGTTCAGATTATATATACACTGCCTGGCCTGGCTGACTGAGTGAGTGACTGGTTCAGATTATATATACACTGCCTGGCCTGGCTGACTGACTGAGTGACTGGTTCAGATTATATATACACTGCCTGGCCTGGCTGACTGAGTGAGTGACTGGTTCAGATTATATATACACTGCCTGGCCTGGCTGACTGAGTGAGTGACTGGTTCAGATTATATATACACTGCCTGGCCTGGCTGACTGACTGAGTGACTGGTTCAGATTATATATACACTGCCTGGCCTGGCTGACTGACTGAGTGACTGGTTCAGATTATATATACACTGCCTGGCCTGGCTGACTGAGTGAGTGACTGGTTCAGATTATATATACACTGCCTGGCCTGGCTGACTGAGTGAGTGACTGGTTCAGATTATATATACACTGCCTGGCCTGGCTGACTGAGTGAGTGACTGGTTCAGATTATATATACACTGCCTGGCCTGGCTGACTGAGTGAGTGACTGGTTCAGATTATATATACACTGCCTGGCCTGGCTGACTGACTGAGTGACTGGTTCAGATTATATATACACTGCCTGGCCTGGCTGACTGACTGAGTGACTGGTTCAGATTATATATACACTGCCTGGCCTGGCTGACTGAGTGAGTGACTGGTTCAGATTATATATACACTGCCTGGCCTGGCTGACTGAGTGAGTGACTGGTTCAGATTATATATACACTGCCTGGCCTGGCTGACTGAGTGAGTGACTGGTTCAGATTATATATACACTGCCTGGCCTGGCTGACTGAGTGAGTGACTGGTTCAGATTATATATACACTGCCTGGCCTGGCTGACTGACTGAGTGACTGGTTCAGATTATATATACACTGCCTGGCCTGGCTGACTGACTGAGTGACTGGTTCAGATTATATATACACTGCCTGGCCTGGCTGACTGACTGAGTGACTGGTTCAGATTGTATATACACTGCCTGGCCTGGCTGACTGAGTGAGTGACTGGTTCAGATTATATATACACTGCCTGGCCTGGCTGACTGACTGAGTGACTGGTTCAGATTGTATATACACTGCCTGGCCTGGCTGACTGAGTGAGTGACTGGTTCAGATTATATATACACTGCCTGGCCTGGCTGACTGAGTGAGTGACTGGTTCAGATTATATATACACTGCCTGGCCTGGCTGACTGAGTGAGTGACTGGTTCAGATTATATATACACTGCCTGGCCTGGCTGACTGACTGAGTGACTGGTTCAGATTATATATACACTGCCTGGCCTGGCTGACTGACTGAGTGACTGGTTCAGATTATATATACACTGCCTGGCCTGGCTGACTGAGTGAGTGACTGGTTCAGATTATATATACACTGCCTGGCCTGGCTGACTGAGTGAGTGACTGGTTCAGATTATATATACACTGCCTGGCCTGGCTGACTGAGTGAGTGACTGGTTCAGATTATATATACACTGCCTGGCCTGGCTGACTGAGTGAGTGACTGGTTCAGATTATATATACACTGCCTGGCCTGGCTGACTGAGTGAGTGACTGGTTCAGATTATATATACACTGCCTGGCCTGGCTGACTGACTGAGTGACTGGTTCAGATTATATATACACTGCCTGGCCTGGCTGACTGAGTGAGTGACTGGTTCAGATTATATATACACTGCCTGGCCTGGCTGACTGAGTGAGTGACTGGTTCAGATTATATATACACTGCCTGGCCTGGCTGACTGACTGAGTGACTGGTTCAGATTATATATACACTGCCTGGCCTGGCTGACTGACTGAGTGACTGGTTCAGATTATATATACACTGCCTGGCCTGGCTGACTGAGTGAGTGACTGGTTCAGATTATATATACACTGCCTGGCCTGGCTGACTGAGTGAGTGACTGGTTCAGATTATATATACACTGCCTGGCCTGGCTGACTGACTGAGTGACTGGTTCAGATTATATATACACTGCCTGGCCTGGCTGACTGAGTGAGTGACTGGTTCAGATTATATATACACTGCCTGGCCTGGCTGACTGAGTGAGTGACTGGTTCAGATTATATATACACTGCCTGGCCTGGCTGACTGACTGAGTGACTGGTTCAGATTATATATACACTGCCTGGCCTGGCTGACTGACTGAGTGACTGGTTCAGATTATATATACACTGCCTGGCCTGGCTGACTGACTGAGTGACTGGTTCAGATTATATATACACTGCCTGGCCTGGCTGACTGAGTGAGTGACTGGTTCAGATTATATATACACTGCCTGGCCTGGCTGACTGAGTGAGTGACTGGTTCAGATTATATATACACTGCCTGGCCTGGCTGACTGAGTGAGTGACTGGTTCAGATTATATATACACTGCCTGGCCTGGCTGACTGACTGAGTGACTGGTTCAGATTATATATACACTGCCTGGCCTGGCTGACTGACTGAGTGACTGGTTCAGATTATATATACACTGCCTGGCCTGGCTGACTGAGTGAGTGACTGGTTCAGATTATATATACACTGCCTGGCCTGGCTGACTGAGTGAGTGACTGGTTCAGATTATATATACACTGCCTGGCCTGGCTGACTGAGTGAGTGACTGGTTCAGATTATATATACACTGCCTGGCCTGGCTGACTGAGTGAGTGACTGGTTCAGATTATATATACACTGCCTGGCCTGGCTGACTGACTGAGTGACTGGTTCAGATTATATATACACTGCCTGGCCTGGCTGACTGACTGAGTGACTGGTTCAGATTATATATACACTGCCTGGCCTGGCTGACTGACTGAGTGACTGGTTCAGATTGTATATACACTGCCTGGCCTGGCTGACTGAGTGAGTGACTGGTTCAGATTATATATACACTGCCTGGCCTGGCTGACTGACTGAGTGACTGGTTCAGATTGTATATACACTGCCTGGCCTGGCTGACTGAGTGAGTGACTGGTTCAGATTATATATACACTGCCTGGCCTGGCTGACTGAGTGAGTGACTGGTTCAGATTATATATACACTGCCTGGCCTGGCTGACTGACTGAGTGACTGGTTCAGATTATATATACACTGCCTGGCCTGGCTGACTGACTGAGTGACTGGTTCAGATTATATATACACTGCCTGGCCTGGCTGACTGAGTGAGTGACTGGTTCAGATTATATATACACTGCGAGAGAGGAGTGTGTTAAGCAAACATACAATAGGCCGCTATATCATTCTCTGACCAACACACGCACACACAGCGTTACCTTGAGTACTAGGTCTGTGTGTAGAGGGTCCAGGATGCTGCCTCTCCTAGAGGTGACTATAACACGACCGTAACGACCTGGAGTCTGCAGGTCAGAGTACAGGGTGTGTTTAGATCTGTTGGCAACAAACACACAAACACACCTTTCAGTCCACCATTACTAAAATATATGATCTGTTGGCAACAAACACACAAACACACCTTTCAGTCCACCATTACTAAAATATATGATCTGTTGGCAACAAACACACCTTTCAGTCCACCATTACTAAAATATATGATCTGTTGGCAACAAACACACCTTTCAGTCCCCCATTACTAAAATATATGATCTGTTGGCAACAAACACACCTTTCAGTCCACCATTACTAAAATATATGATCTGTTGGCAACAAACACACCTTTCAGTCCACCATTACTAAAATATATGATCTGTTGGCAACAAACACACCTTTCAGTCCCCCATTACTAAAATATATGATCTGTTGGCAACAAACACACCTTTCAGTCCCCCATTACTAAAATATATGATCTGTTGGCAACAAACACACCTTTCAGTCCCCCATTACTAAAATATATGATCTGTTGGCAACAAACACACCTTTCAGTCCACCATTACTAAAATATATGATCTGTTGGCAACAAACACACCTTTCAGTCCATCATTACTAAAATATATGATCTGTTGGCAACAAACACACCTTTCAGTCCACCATTACTAAAATATATGATCTGTTGGCAACAAACACACCTTTCAGTCCCCCATTACTAAAATATATGATCTGTTGGCAACAAACACACCTTTCAGTCCACCATTACTAAAATATATGATCTGTTGGCAACACACACACCTTTCAGTCCACCATTACTAAAATATATGATCTGTTGGCAACAAACACACCTTTCAGTCCACCATTACTAAAATATATGATCTGTTGGCAACACACACACCTTTCAGTCCACCATTACTAAAATATATGATCTGTTGGCAACAGACACACCTTTCAGTCCACCATTACTAAAATATATGATCTGTTGGCAACAAACACACCTTTCAGTCCCCCATTACTAAAATATATGATCTGTTGGCAACAAACACACCTTTCAGTCCACCATTACTAAAATATATGATCTGTTGGCAACACACACACCTTTCAGTCCACCATTACTAAAATATATGATCTGTTGGCAACAAACACACCTTTCAGTCCCCCATTACTAAAATATATGATCTGTTGGCAACAGACACACCTTTCAGTCCCCATTACTAAAATATATGATCTGTTGGCAACAAACACACCTTTCAGTCCACCATTACTAAAATATATGATCTGTTGGCAACACACACACCTTTCAGTCCACCATTACTAAAATATATGATCTGTTGGCAACAAACACACCTTTCAGTCCCCCATTACTAAAATATATGATCTGTTGGCAACAGACACACCTTTCAGTCCCCCATTACTAAAATATATGATCTGTTGGCAACAAACACACAAACACACCTTTCAGTCCCCCATTACTAAAATATATGATCTGTTGGCAACAAACACACAAACACACCTTTCAGTCCCCCATTACTAAAATATATGATCTGTTGGCAACAAACACACCTTTCAGTCCCCCATTACTAAAATATATGATCTGTTGGCAACAAACACACCTTTCAGTCCACCATTACTAAAATATATGATCTGTTGGCAACAAACACACCTTTCAGTCCACCATTACTAAAATATATGATCTGTTGGCAACAAACACACCTTTCAGTCCCCCATTACTAAAATATATGATCTGTTGGCAACAAACACACCTTTCAGTCCACCATTACTAAAATATATGATCTGTTGGCAACAAACACACCTTTCAGTCCACCATTACTAAAATATATGATCTGTTGGCAACAAACACACCTTTCAGTCCCCCATTACTAAAATATATGATCTGTTGACAACAAACACACCTTTCAGTCCACCATTACTAAAATATATGATCTGTTGGCAACAAACACACACACACCTTTCAGTCCCCCATTACTAAAATATATGATCTGTTGGCAACAAACACACCTTTCAGTCCACCATTACTAAAATATATGATCTGTTGGCAACAAACACACCTTTCAGTCCCCCATTACTAAAATATATGATCTGTTGGCAACAAACACACCTTTCAGTCCACCATTACTAAAATATATGATCTGTTGGCAACAAACACACCTTTCAGTCCCCCATTACTAAAATATATGATCTGTTGGCAACAAACACACCTTTCAGTCCCCCATTACTAAAATATATGATCTGTTGGCAACAAACACACCTTTCAGTCCCCCATTACTAAAATATATGATCTGTTGACAACAAACACACCTTTCAGTCCACCATTACTAAAATATATGATCTGTTGGCAACAAACACACACACACCTTTCAGTCCCCCATTACTAAAATATATGATCTGTTGGCAACAAACACACCTTTCAGTCCACCATTACTAAAATATATGATCTGTTGGCAACAAACACACCTTTCAGTCCCCCATTACTAAAATATATGATCTGTTGGCAACAAACACACCTTTCAGTCCCCCATTACTAAAATATATGATCTGTTGGCAACAAACACACCTTTCAGTCCCCCATTACTAAAATATATGATCTGTTGACAACAAACACACCTTTCAGTCCCCCATTACTAAAATATATGATCTGTTGACAACAAACACACCTTTCAGTCCACCATTACTAAAATATATGATCTGTTGGCAACAAACACACCTTTCAGTCCACCATTACTAAAATATATGATCTGTTGACAACAAACACACCTTTCAGTCCCCCATTACTAAAATATATGATCTGTTGGCAACAAACACACCTTTCAGTCCACCATTACTAAAATATATGATCTGTTGTCAACAAACACACCTTTCAGTCCATCATTACTAAAATATATGATCTGTTGGCAACAAACACACCTTTCAGTCCCCCATTACTAAAATATATGATCTGTTGACAACAAACACACCTTTCAGTCCACCATTACTAAAATATATGATCTGTTGGCAACAAACACACCTTTCAGTCCACCATTACTAAAATATATGATCTGTTGACAACAAACACACCTTTCAGTCCCCCATTACTAAAATATATGATCTGTTGGCAACAAACACACCTTTCAGTCCCCCATTACTAAAATATATGATCTGTTGACAACAAACACACCTTTCAGTCCCCCATTACTAAAATATATGATCTGTTGGCAACAAACACACCTTTCAGTCCACCATTACTAAAATATATGATCTGTTGGCAACAAACACACCTTTCAGTCCCCCATTACTAAAATATATGATCTGTTGACAACAAACACACCTTTCAGTCCACCATTACTAAAATATATGATCTGTTGGCAACAAACACACCTTTCAGTCCCCCATTACTAAAATATATGATCTGTTGACAACAAACACACCTTTCAGTCCACCATTACTAAAATATATGATCTGTTGGCAACAAACACACCTTTCAGTCCCCCATTACTAAAATATATGATCTGTTGGCAACAAACACACCTTTCAGTCCACCATTACTAAAATATATGATCTGTTGGCAACAAACACACCTTTCAGTCCCCCATTACTAAAATATATGATCTGTTGGCAACAAACACACCTTTCAGTCCATCATTACTAAAATATATGATCTGTTGGCAACAAACACACCTTTCAGTCCATGATTACTAAAATATATGATCTGTAGACAACAAACACACCTTTCAGTCCACCATTACTAAAATATATAATCTGTTGACAACAAACACACCTTTCAGTCCCCCATTACTAAAATATATGATCTGTTGACAACAAACACACCTTTCAGTCCACCATTACTAAAATATATGATCTGTTGGCAACAAACACACCTTTCAGTCCCCCATTACTAAAATATATGATCTGTTGGCAACAAACACACCTTTCAGTCCCCCATTACTAAAATATATGATCTGTTGGCAACAAACACACCTTTCAGTCCACCATTACTAAAATATATGATCTGTTGGCAACAAACACACCTTTCAGTCCACCATTACTAAAATATATGATCTGTTGGCAACAAACAACCACACACACCTTTCAGTCCACCATTACTAAAATATATGATCTGTTGGCAACAAACACACCTTTCAGTCCCCCATTACTAAAATATATGATCTGTTGACAACAAACACACCTTTCAGTCCACCATTACTAAAATATATGATCTGTTGACAACAAACACACCTTTCAGTCCACCATTACTAAAATATATGATCTGTTGACAACAAACACACCTTTCAGTCCACCATTACTAAAATATATAATCTGTTGACAACAAACACACCTTTCAGTCCACCATTACTAAAATATATGATCTGTTGACAACAAACACACCTTTCAGTCCCCCATTACTAAAATATATGATCTGTTGGCAACAAACACACCTTTCAGTCCCCCATTACTAAAATATATGATCTGTTGGCAACAAACACACCTTTCAGTCCACCATTACTAAAATATATAATCTGTTGACAACAAACACACCTTTCAGTCCACCATTACTAAAATATATGATCTGTTGGCAACAAACACACCTTTCAGTCCCCCATTACTAAAATATATGATCTGTTGGCAACAAACACACCTTTCAGTCCACCATTACTAAAATATATGATCTGTTGGCAACAAACACACCTTTCAGTCCCCCATTACTAAAATATATGATCTGTTGGCAACAAACACACCTTTCAGTCCACCATTACTAAAATATATGATCTGTTGGCAACAAACACACCTTTCAGTCCCCCATTACTAAAATATATGATCTGTTGGCAACAAACACACCTTTCAGTCCACCATTACTAAAATATATGATCTGTTGACAACAAACACACCTTTCAGTCCATCATTACTAAAATATATGATCTGTTGGCAACAAACACACCTTTCAGTCCACCATTACTAAAATATATGATCTGTTGGCAACAAACACACCTTTCAGTCCCCCATTACTAAAATATATGATCTGTTGGCAACAAACACACCTTTCATTCCCCCATTACTAAAATATATGATCTGTTGGCAACAAACACACCTTTCAGTCCCCCATTACTAAAATATATGATCTGTTGACAACAAACACACCTTTCAGTCCCCCATTACTAAAATATATGATCTGTTGGCAACAAACACACCTTTCAGTCCACCATTACTAAAATATATGATCTGTTGGCAACAAACACACCTTTCAGTCCCCCATTACTAAAATATATGATCTGTTGACAACAAACACACCTTTCAGTCCACCATTACTAAAATATATGATCTGTTGGCAACAAACACACCTTTCAGTCCCCCATTACTAAAATATATGATCTGTTGACAACAAACACACCTTTCAGTCCACCATTACTAAAATATATGATCTGTTGGCAACAAACACACCTTTCAGTCCCCCATTACTAAAATATATGATCTGTTGGCAACAAACACACCTTTCAGTCCACCATTACTAAAATATATGATCTGTTGGCAACAAACACACCTTTCAGTCCCCCATTACTAAAATATATGATCTGTTGGCAACAAACACACCTTTCAGTCCATCATTACTAAAATATATGATCTGTTGGCAACAAACACACCTTTCAGTCCATCATTACTAAAATATATGATCTGTTGACAACAAACACACCTTTCAGTCCACCATTACTAAAATATATAATCTGTTGACAACAAACACACCTTTCAGTCCCCCATTACTAAAATATATGATCTGTTGACAACAAACACACCTTTCAGTCCACCATTACTAAAATATATGATCTGTTGGCAACAAACACACCTTTCAGTCCCCCATTACTAAAATATATGATCTGTTGGCAACAAACACACCTTTCAGTCCCCCATTACTAAAATATATGATCTGTTGGCAACAAACACACCTTTCAGTCCACCATTACTAAAATATATGATCTGTTGGCAACAAACACACCTTTCAGTCCACCATTACTAAAATATATGATCTGTTGGCAACAAACAACCACACACACCTTTCAGTCCACCATTACTAAAATATATGATCTGTTGGCAACAAACACACCTTTCAGTCCCCCATTACTAAAATATATGATCTGTTGACAACAAACACACCTTTCAGTCCACCATTACTAAAATATATGATCTGTTGGCAACAAACACACCTTTCAGTCCCCCATTACTAAAATATATGATCTGTTGACAACAAACACACCTTTCAGTCCCCCATTACTAAAATATATGATCTGTTGGCAACAAACACACCTTTCAGTCCACCATTACTAAAATATATAATCTGTTGACAACAAACACACCTTTCAGTCCACCATTACTAAAATATATGATCTGTTGGCAACAAACACACCTTTCAGTCCCCCATTACTAAAATATATGATCTGTTGGCAACAAACACACCTTTCAGTCCACCATTACTAAAATATATGATCTGTTGGCAACAAACACACCTTTCAGTCCCCCATTACTAAAATATATTATCTGTTGGCAACAAACACACCTTTCAGTCCACCATTACTAAAATATATGATCTGTTGGCAACAAACACACCTTTCAGTCCCCCATTACTAAAATATATGATCTGTTGGCAACAAACACACCTTTCAGTCCACCATTACTAAAATATATGATCTGTTGACAACAAACACACCTTTCAGTCCATCATTACTAAAATATATGATCTGTTGGCAACAAACACACCTTTCAGTCCACCATTACTAAAATATATGATCTGTTGGCAACAAACACACCTTTCAGTCCCCCATTACTAAAATATATGATCTGTTGGCAACAAACACACCTTTCATTCCACCATTACTAAAATATATGATCTGTTGGCAACAAACACACCTTTCAGTCCACCATTACTAAAATATATGATCTGTTGGCAACAAACACACCTTTCAGTCCCCCATTACTAAAATATATGATCTGTTGGCAACAAACACACCTTTCAGTCCCCCATTACTAAAATATATAATCTGTTGGCAACAAACACACCTTTCAGTCCACCATTACTAAAATATATGATCTGTTGGCAACAAACACACCTTTCAGTCCCCCATTACTAAAATATATGATCTGTTGACAACAAACACACCTTTCAGTCCCCCATTACTAAAATATATGATCTGTTGGCAACAAACACACCTTTCAGTCCCCCATTACTAAAATATATGATCTGTTGTCAACAAACACACCTTTCAGTCCCCCATTACTAAAATATATGATCTGTTGGCAACAAACACACCTTTCAGTCCCCCATTACTAAAATACATGATCTGTTGGCAACAAACACACACACACCTTTCAGTCCCCCATTACTAAAATATATGATCTGTTGACAACAAACACACCTTTCAGTCCACCATTACTAAAATATATGATCGTTTGGCAACAAACACACCTTTCAGTCCACCATTACTAAAATATATGATCTGTTG
This sequence comes from Oncorhynchus keta, assembly GCF_023373465.1. Lineage (NCBI taxonomy): Eukaryota > Metazoa > Chordata > Actinopteri > Salmoniformes > Salmonidae > Oncorhynchus > Oncorhynchus keta. The sequence continues at coordinate 261,324 of NW_026290753.1, read as the reverse complement.
GCAACAAACACACCTTTCAGTCCACCATTACTAAAATATATGATCTGTTGGCAACAAACACACCTTTCAGTCCACCATTACTAAAATACATGATCTGTTGGCAACAAACACACACACACCTTTCAGTCCCCCATTACTAAAATATATGATCTGTTGACAACAAACACACCTTTCAGTCCACCATTACTAAAATATATGATCGTTTGGCAAAAAACACACCTTTCAGTCCACCATTACTAAAATACATGATCTGTTGGCAACAAACACACACACACCTTTCAGTCCCCCATTACTAAAATATATGATCTGTTGGCAACACACACACACACACCTTTCAGTCCACCATTACTAAAATATATATTACAGTGCCTTCGGAAAGTATCCAGACCCCTTGACTTTTTCCACATTTTATTATGTTACAGCCTTATTCTAAAATGGTTTAAATCGTTTTTTATCCCTCAACAATCTACACACAATACCCCATAATGACAAAGAAAAAACAGGATTTATACATTTTTGTAAATGTACATTTTTGGGAGTGGGGGGAAATATGACTTTTACCTAATTGTTCAGAGCCTTTACTCAGTACTTTGTTGAAGCACCTTTGGCAGCGATTACAGCCTATAGTCTTCACATGGGTAGGACGCTACAAGCTTGGCAAGGGGTCTGAATACTTTCCAAATGCACTGTATATTAGAATAAGGATTGTTTCGTCCCACATGGTATTGTCCACTTTCTATTCTGCTGTGTTTTGGATTTGTGTTTATTTTCCCAGTTTTTGTGTTCGGAATGGTTCAATAAAGTTTTATTCGTACAGCACATTTCCGACATGGAATGCATTGCTATGTGCTTCACTGGGAAAAAAACTAATTTAAAAAACATTGGAGAAAAAAAAAACGTTCATATTTATTACTACACAATAAACACAACAGGATAAAATACAAAAGAATAACAATAAGAACTGAGTGAATAAAAAGAACCTAAGGAAAAGCAAAGCTACAAATATTTAAAAGATCTCTTTTTAAAATGTCACAGTTTTTGCCCCCTCAGGTTCTCGGACTATTCCAGAGGCTGGTGGCATAGTAACTAAAGGCTCCATGCCTCTTGGTCCTGGGCTTTGGGATAGTTAAAAGGCCAGTACCAGAGGACCTGAGGGACCTACTGGGTACATAACTTAAAAGCATGTCTGATATGTATTGGGCTGCACAATCATGGATTGATTTAAAACCCAATAGAATCTTAAAATTAATTCTAAAACTCACAGGCAGCCAGTGCAGAGACCAGTAAACCGGTGTAATGTGTGTTCTCTGTCTGGTCTTGGTCAGTACCCTGTAGCATTCTGTCTGTTTTACAGTACAGAGACCATTAAACTGGTGTAATGTGTTCTCTGTCTGGTCTTGGTCAGTACCCTGTAGCATTCTGTCTGTTTTACAGTACAGAGACCATTAAACCGGTGTAATGTGTTCTCTGTCTGGTCTTGGTCAGTACCCTGTAGCATTCTGTATGTTTTACAGTACAGAGACCATTAAACCGGTGTAATGTGTTCTCTGTCTGGTCTTGGTCAGTACCCTGTAGCATTCTGTATGTTTTACAGTACAGAGACCATTAAACCAGTGTAATGTGTTCTCTGTCTGGTCTTGGTCAGTACCCTGTAGCATTCTGTATGTTTTACAGTACAGAGACCATTAAACCGGTGTAATGTGTTCTCTGTCTGGTCTTGGTCAGTACCCTGCTGCATTCTGTATGTTTTACAGTACAGAGACCATTAAACTGGTGTAATGTGTTCTCTGTCTGGTCTTGGTCAATACCCTGCTGCATTCTGTATGTTTTACAGTACAGAGACCATTAAACCAGTGTAATGTGTTCTCTGTCTGGTCTTGGTCAGTACCCTGTAGCATTCTGTATGTTTTACAGTACAGAGACCATTAAACTGGTGTAATGTGTTCTCTGTCTGGTCTTGGTCGGTACCCTGCAGAATTCTGTATGTTTTGCAGTTGACCAATGGCTTTCTTGGGTAGACCAGACAGGACAGCATTACAGTAGTCAAGCCTGCTTGTAATAAAAGCATGGCTGAGTCTCTGTATCAGCCTGAGAGAGAAACAGCTGCACCTTGGAAATGTTCCTCAGATATTAAAAATATATTTTGGTCCTAATGTGTGATTAGAAATTGAGTTCAGAATCTAAAATGACACCTAGGCTTTTTACCTGGTGTTTAATCTTTATTGCCCATTAAAATGTGCGGCCAGATTTCTCTCTGTGCTTTGACTCCAACAATTAAGTACCTCGGTTTTGTCTTGATATAGCTGGAGGAAGTTGTGAGCCATCCAAGTGTTTAAATCACTAATACAACCTAATAATTTATCCATGGAGCTAAATCCTCTGATGACACGGAAACGTAGTGTATCGTCTGCGTAGCAGTGAAAATCAATGCTGTGCTTCCTGATAACACTGCCAAGCGGTAACATATATAAACTGAACACTACTGGACACAAAATCGAACCTTGTGGAAAGCCACATGATATCTAAGTTATGTTCACCAAGGGAGACATAAAACTCTCGACCAGTTAAATAGGTCCTAAATCAATTTACAACGGGACCGGAGAGGGCCCCCCACTCTCCAGAAGGACATCATGATCAACAGTGTCAAATGCAGCACTTAAATCTAAGAGTACAAGGACAGAGAGCTGTTTGGCATCTGTGTTGGCTCTAAGATCATTTACCACTAACTAAGGCTGTCTCTGTGTTGTGGTGGGCATAAAAAAACAGATTGGATTTGTTTTTGTGGTCCTTCTGTAGCTCAGTTGGTAGAGCATGGCGCTTGTAACGCCAGGGTAGTGGGTTCGATTCCCGGGACCACCCATACGTAGAATGTATGCACACATGACTGTAAGTCGCTTTGGATAAAAGCGTCTGCCAAATGGCATATATTATTATTATTATTCTTTTTTTTTTTACAGTTGTCACTTAAATGATTTAGCTGTTTGAACATCAATTGCTCCAGAATTTTGCTTAAGAATGGAAGGCTTGAGATTGATGGATAAGAGCTGAAGAATCTAGATGCTGTTTCCCCAGCAGGGGTGTCACATAACAGTTTTTAGTGCAGTGGGGAAAGTGCCTGTGAACAGGGAGAGATTATCAATAGCCTGCATTTCTTCAGATATGCAATTAATATTTTGAAGAAGGTGGTGGGGATAGGATCTAGAAGGCAGGTAGAAGGCTTAAGTTGTGATGTGATTTTCCTGAGCATGTCTGTGTCAACCAGGGAAAATAAATCCATAGTGCCTCTGCGTGGTAAACTAGGGCACATATCATCAACTTCTCATCAGGTCTGACTTGTCTGATGTTGGTTATTTTATATCTGAAATATGCCGCAAACTCATCACATTTAGATGTGAAGGAAAGTTCACATAGGTTTGAGGGGGTAGGATTTATCAGGCCATCAACGGTCGAGAAAAGCACTCTCTAATTATTCTGATTACTTGTAATCAAGCTAGAAAAATAAGACTGTCTGGCATTTCTAAATGCCTTGTTATATATGCCAAGTTGGTCTCTCAGAATATCATAATTGATCTGCAACTTTGACTTTCTCCACTTCCGCTCTTTCTTTGTGAAATGTCTCTTTAATTGATTAGTTTCCTAATTTATTAGTTCCCCAAATGGAGCTCTCTGTTTGGATGTGGCCTTTTTCAACTATGGCATCAATGGTTGTCCTTCATTAGTAACTAAATCACCACCAGAGGAAGGCAGAATGGGTGGTGGAGTATTGTTCACACACTCAATAACATCTGTAGCAACTTCAGAGGTAAGATAGCGTTTCATAATAATGTGTAATTACCCTGTGCTATGGGCAACAAGGTACTATAAAATACATAGAGGTGATCAGATAAAGCAACATCAACAATAGAGGATATGTTAATAGAAATCCCCTTGGTAATAACCAAGTCCTAACCCTAACCCATCTGGATTGAGGTAGCCAATCAAATAACAACCAAATGATTAATTTTACAACCACTTTTTCTGACAGTCTTCAATCTATCAGAATAGTAGGTGATGACAGTTTGTATAAACTCACTAGAAGTCGGTGTTATAGGAACATAAACTAGGTTAATCACAATAACCATAGTGCCATTCCTAAAGGAATGTATATAGTTTCCACGTCCTCTGTTGGTTATTCTGACAGGGAGGACTGGAACACTATCAGACCCTGTCTGTCAGTCTCTAAAACAGTTTGATGTTGCTTGAAATAATCCTGGAACCCTGTGGTTAGGGTGAATCCTGTCTCTTTTAAAAAAGTGCTGGTTGCAGAGCTAGAGATAATTATTCTCTTCACTGTCCAAAAATGTTTTTAAAAAAAAAATGTAGTCCTCCCTCAGATCATCCAAAACTAAGGTTAAACATATGTGTGAGTGACGATGGTGTCAATATTGGAGTGGTTGGCCAGAACCGTGGGCAGGAGGGAGTTGAAGTTCTGGGCACTAGCTCCTGGGTGACAGTGGACCTTGGTCGGTCCACAGATTGCAGGCAGGCCAATAAATCTCATCATCGAGCTGCCAACGTGATGGAATCTGATGTGGAACGAAAAGGGGGCTAGGGGGGCTGGTAGGTCCATCTCAAGCGGGGCAAAGTTCTTTGATAGTTGGATTGGTATCGAAGCACAAGGAGAGACCCAGATGCAGATGGTATCGAAGCACAAGGAGAGACCCAGATGCAGATGGTATCAAAGCACAAGGCTAGACCCAGATGCAGATGGTATCAAGGCACAAGGCGAGACCCAGATGCAGATGGTATCAAGGCACAAGGCGAGACCCAGATGCAGATGGTATCAAGGCACAAGGCGAGACCCAGATGCAGATGGTATCAAAGCACAAGGCTAGACCCAGATGCAGATGGTATCAAAGCACAAGGAGAGACCCAGATGCAGATGGTATCAAAGCACAAGGCGAGACCCAGATGCAGATGGTATCAAAGCACAAGGAGAGACCCAGATGCAGATGGTATCAAGGCACAAGGCGAGACCCAGATGCAGATGGTATCAAGGCACAAGGCGAGACCCAGATGCAGATGGTAACAAAGCACAAGGAGAGACCCAGATGCAGATGGTATCAAAGCACAAGGAGAGACCCAGATGCAGATGGTATCAAAGCACAAGGCTAGACCCAGATGCAGATGGTATCAAGGCACAAGGAGAGACCCAGATGCAGATGGTATCAAAGCACAAGGCGAGACCCAGATGCAGATGGTATCAAAGCACAAGGCTAGACCCAGCTGCAGATGGTATCAAAGCACAAGGCGAGACCCAGATGCAGATGGTATCAAAGCACAAGGCGAGACCCAGATGCAGATGGTATCAAAGCACAAGGCTAGACCCAGCTGCAGATGGTATCAAAGCACAAGGAGAGACCCAGATGCAGATGGTATCGAAGCACAAGGCGAGACCCAGATGCAGATGGTATCAAAGCACAAGGAGAGACCCAGATGCAGATGGTATCAAAGCACAAGGCGAGACCCAGATGCAGATGGTATCAAAGCACAAGGCGAGACCCAGATGCAGATGGTATCAAAGCACAAGGAGAGACCCAGATGCAGATGGTATCAAGGCATAAGGAGAGACCCAGATGCAGATGGTATCAAGGCACAAGGCGAGACCCAGATGCAGATGGTATCAAAGCACAAGGCGAGACCCAGATGCAGATGGTATCAAAGCACAAGGCGAGACCCAGATGCAGATGGTATCAAAGCACAAGGCGAGACCCAGATGCAGATGGTATCAAAGCACAAGGCGAGACCCAGATGCAGATGGTATCAAAGCACAAGGCTAGACCCAGATGCAGATGGTATCAAGGCACAAGGCTAGACCCAGATGCAGATGGTATCAAAGCACAAGGCGAGACCCAGATGCAGACACAGGAGGCAGATGGTTGGAGTCTTACAATGATTAATAATACAAAGGGGTTGGAAAGAGAATGGTCGTGGACAGGCAAGGGAATGGTCGTGGACAGGCAAGAGAATGGTCGTGGACAGGCAAGAGAATGGTCGTGGACAGGCAAGAGAATGGTCGTGGACAGGCAAGAGAATGGTCGTGGACAGGCAAGAGAATGGTCGTGGACAGGCAAGAGAATGGTCGTGGACAGGCAAGGGAATGGTCGTGGACAGGCAAGGGAATGGTCGTGGACAGGCAAGAGAATGGTCGTGGACAGGCAAGAGAATGGTCGTGGACAGGCAAGAGAATGGTCGTAGACAGGCAAGAGAATGGTCGTGGACAGGCAAGAGAATGGTCGTGGACAGGCAAGGGAATGGTCGTGGACAGGCAAGAGAATGGTCGTGGACAGGCAAGAGAATGGTCGTGGACAGGCAAGAGAATGGTCGTGGACAGGCAAGAGAATGGTCGTGGACAGGCAAGAGAATGGTCGTGGACAGGCAAGAGAATGGTCGTAGACAGGCAAGAGAATGGTCGTGGACAGGCAAGAGAATGGTCGTAGACAGGCAAGAGAATGGTCGTGGACAGGCAAGAGAATGGTCGTAGACAGGCAAGGGAATGGTCGTGGACAGGCAAGAGAATGGTCGTGGACAGGCAAGGGAATGGTCGTGGACAGGCAAGGGAATGGTCGTGGACAGGCAAGGGAATGGTCGTGGACAGGCAAGAGAATGGTCGTGGACAGGCAAGAGAATGGTCGTGGACAGGCAAGAGAATGGTCGTGGACAGGCAAGAGAATGGTCGTGGACAGGCAAGGGAATGGTCGTGGACAGGCAAGGGAATGGTCGTGGACAGGCAAGGGAATGGTCGTGGACAGGCAAGGGAATGGTCGTGGACAGGCAAGAGAATGGTCGTGGACAGGCAAGGGAATGGTCGTGGACAGGCAAGGGAATGGTCGTGGACAGGCAAGGGAATGGTCGTGGACAGGCAAGGGAATGGTCGTGGACAGGCAAGAGAATGGTCGTGGACAGGCAAAAAGGTCAAAACCAGGCAGAATGGTCAGGCAGGCGGGTACAGAGTCCAGAAACAGGCAAGGGTCAAAACTAGGAGGACTAGAAAAAAGAGAATAGCAAAAGCAGTATTGGAAAAACACGCAGGTTGACATGACTAAACATACAAGATGAACTGGCACAGAGAGACAGGAAACACAGGGATAAATACACTCGGGAAAATAAGCGACACCTGGAGGGGTAGAGACAATCACAACAGGTGAAACAGATCAGGGCGTTACAATTGGATCTTCTTTGATAGATGAAGGTTGGCCAGACTGCCTCCCCGATCACATATGCCTTGCGAGTGTCCAGTCTCCACTGGGCCGCGGAGTAGAGCTTAACATCTGTCCATTGGATTGGGACAGATCAATGCCGCCTGACTCATCAACAGCTTTGCTAGAGATTTGGTTTGCCTGGGTTACAGCAAGGTTGGTGTACTTAGAAAGCAGGTACTCCTTTTCTCTCAGCCGAGCTGACAGCCGGAGGATCTCTTCTCTAAGCTGGTTGATGGTGGTGCATGTAGGGCAGATAAATTCCTGTCCATTTTCCAGTTCCACATTATCTTCATCATGTGATTGTGTGGAAAACATTTCACACCTGAAGCATTTGTGCCGTCGTGCATAAAAACAATGGTGTGCTAGCACCGTTAGCCTACTCCATTTTAATGATAGCTAGCTAACACTTGATATGTGAGAACAATATTTTTTTGTGAACAAATGTTTTATTTTGGCGTTATAACAAGGTTGCTAACAACATGGAAAATCATTGCGGGAATCTGTTGCAGCTGAAGTCCACCACAAAATCCACAGTGCTATGCTCTCTCTATATAGCTACACACAATAATACCGAAGACAATATCAGCGTGTAACGTAGCTAGTTAGCTGTAAAATCGACTCAACAAACTACACTATCAATTTACGAGTCTATAATCTCACCATGTTCAACCTGCAGATCGATTTGCCTCACAGAGTGGAGTCTAACAATCGCAATGGTAGATATACTTTTGAAGAGATGGGAAACGTTACCCATGCTACGCCAATGGGCTGCACGGTACATTCTGCATGATTCTAGGAACTAGCAGATTCTTGACACTGTTGGTTTACATGTTGAATCTTTCATGTTGTTTCTATGACAGTTTTGTGTTAAAATATATTGAGCAACTTTGGTTGTAACTGTATTTATCTGTCATTTGTTAAGGCTTTATACCATTCTGTTAGAGGTTACTACTGAACAAAGCCTATTTATGGACTCATTTGTTAAAACGTCTTGGCGCACCGATTCCTTTAGCGGGATCATTTTCGTCAACATCCAGTGAATTGCAGAGCGCCAAATTCAAATTAAATGACTAAAAATATTTCATTTTCATGAAATCACAAGTGCAATATACCAACACACAGCTTAACTTGATGTTAATCCACCTGTCAGATTTCAAAAAAGCTTTACGGTGAAAGCAAACCATGCGATAATGTGAGGACAGCTTTTGAGTAGACAAAACATTACAAACAGCTAGCAGCAAAGTAGATTGATCACGAAGGTCAGAAAAGCAATAAAATTAATTGCTTACCTTTGATGATCTTCATATGTTTGCACTCACGAGACTCCCAGTTACACAATAAATGTTTGTTTTGTTCCATAAAGATTCTCTTTATATGCAAAAACCTCCATTTGGTTGGCGCGTTTTGTTTAGTAATCCACAGGCTCGTGGAGGTCACGACGGGCAGACGAAAATTCCCAATGGTATCCGGAACGTTCGTAGAAACATGTCAACAATAAAATAAATAATCGATAATATTTCAACAGCCTTTTCAATACAAGAGAGAAAGAAAAGGTGTCGCTCCAGTGCCGCGCACATGAACAAATCTAAAGACATCTGTCTATCCACTGACGCGATGTGATCCTTCTCGCTCATTTTTCAGAATAAAAGCCTGAAACTATGTCTAAAGACTGTTCACACCTAGGGAATGGAATCTGGTTGATATCCCTTTAAATGAAGGATAGGCTTGCAATGGAAGAGAGAGGTTTCAGAAAAACAGCACTTCCTGAATGGATTTTCCTCAGGTTGTCGGCTGCAATATCAGTTCTGCTATACTCACAGACAATAGTTTGACAGTTCTGGAAACTTTAGAGTGTTTTCTATCCTCATCTGCCAATTACATGCATATTCTAGCTTCTGGGCCTGAGAAATAGGCAGTTTCATTTGGGCACGTTTTTTCATCCAAACATCAAAATATTGCCCCCTAGTCTCAAGAGGTTATTAAGGCTTTATACACTACTGTTGGAGGATACTACTGAACAAAACCTACGTATGGATTAATTTGTATGTAGATATTAGTACGTAATAGTAAATAATATGATAAATCCACCATAATTGAGAATTTCAATAAGCATTTTTCTACGGCTGGCCATGCTTTCCACCTGGCTACTCCTACCCCGGTCAACAGCACTGCACCCCCAACAGCAACTCGCCCAAGCCTTCCCCATTTCTCCTTCTCCCAAATCCATTCAGCTGATGTTCTGAAAGAGCTGAAAAATCTGGACCCCTACAAATCAGCCGGGCTAGACAATCTGGACCCTTTCTTTCTAAAATTATCTGACGAAATTGTTGCCACCCCTATTACTAGCCTGTTCAACCTCTCTTTCGTGTCGTCTGAGATTCCCAAAGATTCGAAAGCAGCTGCGGTCATCCCCCTCTTCAAAGGGGGGGACACTCTTGACCCAAACTGCTACAGACCTATATCTATCCTACCATTGCTTTCTAAGGTCTTCGAAAGCCAAGTCAACAAACAGATTACCGACCATTTCGAATCTCACCATACCTTCTCTGCTATGCAATCTGGTATCAGAGCTGGTCATGGGTGCATCTCAGCCACGCTCAAGGTCCTAAACGATATCTTAACCGCCATCGATAAGAAACATTACTGTGCAGCCGCATTCATTGATCTGGCCAAGGCTTTCGACTCTGTCAACCACCACATCCTCATCGGCAGACTCGACAGCCTTGGTTTCTCAAATGATTGCCTCGCCTGGTTCACCAACTACTTCTCTGATAGAGTTCAGTGTGTCAAATCGGAGGGTCTGCTGTCCGGACCTCTGGCAGTCTCTATGGGGTGCCACAGGGTTCAATTCTTGGACCGACTCTCTTCTCTGTATACATCAATGAGGTCGCTCTTGCTGCTGGTGAGTCCCTGATCCACCTCTACGCAGACAACAACATTCTGTATACTTCCGGCCCTTCTTTGGACACTGTGTTAACAACCCTCCAGGCAAGCTTCAATGCCATACAACTCTCCTTCCGTGGCCTCCAATTGCTCTTAAATACAAGTAAAACTAAATGCATGCTCTTCAACCGATCGCTACCTGCACCTACCCGCCTGTCCAACATCACTACTCTGGACGGCTCTGACTTAGAATACGTGGACAACTACAAATACTTAGGTGTCTGGTTAGACTGTAAACTCTCCTTCCAGACCCATATCAAACATCTCAATCCAAAGTTAAATCTAGAATTGGCTTCCTATTTCGCAACAAAGCATCCTTCACTCATGCTGCCAAACATACCCTTGTAAAACTGACCATCCTACCAATCCTCGACTTTGGCGATGTCATTTACAAAATAGCCTCCAATACCCTACTCAACAAATTGGATGCAGTCTATCACAGTGCAATCCGTTTTGTCACCAAAGCCCCATATACTACCCACCATTGCGACCTGTACGCTCTCGTTGGCTGGCCCTCGCTTCATACTCGTCGCCAAACCCACTGGCTCCATGTCATCTACAAGACCCTGCTAGGTAAAGCCCCCCCTTATCTCAGCTCGCTGGTCACCATAGCATCTCCCACCTGTAGCACATGCTCCAGCAGGTATATCTCTCTAGTCACCCCCAAAACCAATTCTTTCTTTGGCCGCCTCTCCTTCCAGTTCTCTGCTGCCAATGACTGGAGCGAACTACAAAAATCTCTGAAACTGGACACACTTATCTCCCTCACTAGCTTTAAGCACCAACTGTCAGAGCATCTTACAGATTACTGCACCTGTACATAGCCCACCTATAATTTAGCCCAAACAACTACCTCTTTCCCAACTGTATTTAATGAATGTATTTATTTTGCTCCTTTGCACCCCATTATTTTTATTTCTACTTTGCACATTCTTCCATTGCAAAACTACCATGAAAGTGTTTTACTTGCTATATTGTATTTACTTTGCCACCCATGGCCTTTTTTGCCTTTACCTTCTTTCTCACCTAATTTGCTAACATTGTATATAGACTTGTTTATACTGTATTATTGACTGTATGTTTGTTTTACTCCATGTGTAACTCTGTGTCGTTGTATCTGTCGAACTGCTTTGCTTTATCTTGGCCAGGTCGCAATTGGAAATGAGAACTTGTTCTCAACTTGCCTACCTGGTTAAATAAAGGTGAAAAAAAATAAAAAATAAAAGTGAAATAAAAATATTCGAAAATATGTAGATAACAGTAGATCATATGTAGATAACAGTAGATAATATGTAGATAATATGCAGATAACAGTAGATAATATGTAGATAACTGTAGATAATATGTAGATAACAGTAGATAATATGTAGATAATATGTAGATAACAGTAGATAATATGTAGATAACAGTAGATAATATGTAGACAACAGTAGATAACAGTAGATAATATGTAGATAACAGTAGATAATATGTAGATAACAGTAGATAATATGTAGATAACAGTAGATAATATGTAGATAACAGTAGATAATATGTAGATAACAGTAGATAATATGTAGATAACAGTAGATAATATGTAGATAACAGTAGATAATATGTAGACAACAGTAGATAACAGTAGATAATATGTAGATAACAGTAGATAATATGTAGATAACAGTAGATAATATGTAGATAACAGTAGATAATATGTAGATAACAGTAGATAATATGTAGATAACAGTAGATAATATGTAGACAACAGTAGATAACAGTAGATAATATGTAGATAACAGTAGATAATATGTAGATAACAGTAGATAACAGTAGATAATATGTAGATAACAGTAGATAATATGTAGATAGCAGTAGATAATATGTAGATAACAGTAGATAATATGTAGATAACAGTAGATAATATGTAGACAACATTAGATAATATGTAGATAATATGTAGATAACAGTAGATAATATGTAGATAACAGTAGATAATATGTAGATAATATGTAGATAACAGTAGATAATATGTAGATAACAGTAGATAATAGTAGATAATATGTAGATAACAGTAGATAATATGTAGATAACAGTAGATAATATGTAGATAACAGTAGATAACAGTAGATAATATGTAGATAACAGTAGATAACAGTAGATAATATGTAGATAATATGTAGATAATATGTAGATAATATGTAGATAACAGTAGATAATATGTAGATAACAGTAGATAATATGTAGATAATATGTAGATAACAGTAGATAATATGTAGATAATAGTAGATAATATGTAGATAATATGTAGATAACAGTAGATAATATGTAGATAACAGTAGATAACAGTAGATAATATGTAGATAACAGTAGATAATATGTAGATAACAGTAGATAATATGTAGATAATATGTAGATAATAGTAGAGAATATGTAGATAATATGTAGATAACAGTAGATAATATAGATAGATAACAGTAGATAATATGTAGATAATATGTAGATAACAGTAGATAATATGTAGATAACAGTAGATAATATGTAGATAACAGTAGATAATATGTAGATAATATGTAGATAACAGTAGATCATATGTAGATAACAGTAGATAATATGTAGATAACAGTAGATAACAAGTAGATAATATGTAGATAATATGTAGATAACAGTAGATAATATGTAGATAATATGTAGATAACAGTAGATAATATGTAGATAACAGTAGATAACAGTAGATAATATGTAGATAATATGTAGATAACAGTAGATCATATGTAGATAACAGTAGATAATATGTAGATAACAGTAGATAACATGTAGATAACATAATATGTAGATAACAGTAGATAATATGTAGATAACAGTAGATAATATGTAGATAATATGTAACAGTAGATAATAGATTTAGATGCAAGATGTAGATAACAGTAGATTCCACTGATTGTCATATGTAGATAACAGTAGATAATATGTAGTATGCATAATATGTAGATAACAGTAGATAATAGCGTGTAGATAATATGTGACTAAATGTAGATAAATGTAGATAACATTAGATAATATGTAGATAACAGTAGATAATATGTAGATAACAGTAGATAATATGTAGATAACAGTAGATAATATGTAGATAATATGTAGATAACAGTAGATAATATGTAGATAACATTAGATAATATGTAGATAACATTAGATAATATGTAGATAACAGTAGATAATATGTAGATAACAGTAGATAATATGTAGATAACAGTAGATAATATGTAGATAATATGTAGATAACAGTAGATAATATGTAGATAACAGTCGATAATAGTAGATAATATGTAGATAACAGTAGATAATATGTAGATAACAGTAGATAATATGTAGATAACAGTAGATAACAGTAGATAATATGTAGATAACAGTAGATAACAGTAGATAATATGTAGATAACAGTAGATAATATGTAGATAACAGTAGATAATATGTAGATAATATGTAGATAACAGTAGATAATATGTAGATAACAGTAGATAATATGTAGATAATATGTAGATAACAGTAGATAATATGTAGATAACAGTAGATAATATGTAGATAACAGTAGATAATATGTAGATAACAGTAGATAATATGTAGATAATATGTAGATAACAGTAGATAATATGTAGATAATATGTAGATAACAGTAGATAATAGATAACATAGTAGATAACATGTAGATAATATGTAGATAACAGTAGATAATATGTAGATAACAGTAGATAATATGTAGATAACAGTAGATAACAGTAGATAATATGTAGATAACAGTAGATAATATGTAGATAATATGTAGATAACAGTAGATAATATGTAGATAACATGTAGATAATATGTAGATAATATGTAGATAACAGTAGATAATATGTAGATAATATGTAGATAATATGTAGATAACAGTAGATAATATGTAGATAATATGTAGATAATAGTAGATAATATGTAGATAATATGTAGATAACAGTAGATAATATGTAGATAACAGTAGATAATGTGTAGATAATATGTAGATAATATGTAGATAACAGTAGATAATATGTAGATAACAGTAGATAATATGTAGATAACAGTAGATAATATGTAGATAATATGTAGATAATAGTAGATAATATGTAGATAACAGTAGATAATATGTAGATAACAGTAGATAATATGTAGATAACAGTAGATAATATGTAGATAATATGTAGATAATATGTAGATAACAGTAGATAATATGTAGATAACAGTAGATAATATGTAGATAATATGTAGATAACAGTAGATAATATGTAGATAACAGTAGATAATAGTAGATAACAGTAGATAATATGTAGATAACAGTAGATAATATGTAGATAACAGTAGATAATATGTAGATAATATGTAGATAACAGTAGATAATATGTAGATAACAGTAGATAATATGTAGATAACAGTAGATAATATATAACATGTAGATAACAGTAGATAATATGTAGATAATATGTAGATAACAGTAGATAATATGTAGATAACAGTAGATAATATGTAGATAACAGTAGATAACAGTAGATAATATGTAGATAACAGTAGATAACAGTAGATAATATGTAGATAACAGTAGATAATATGTAGATAACAGTAGATAACATAATATGTAGATAACAGTAGATAATATGTAGATAACAGTAGATAATATGTAGATAACAGTAGATAATATGTAGATAACAGTAGATAATATGTAGATAATATGTAGATAACAGTAGATAATATGTAGATAATATGTAGATAACAGTAGATAATATGTAGATAACAGTAGATAATAGTAGATAACAGTAGATAATATGTAGATAACAGTAGATAATATGTAGATAATATGTAGATAACAGTAGATAATATGTAGATAACAGTAGATAATAGTTGATAATATGTAGATAACAGTAGATAATATGTAGATAACAGTAGATAATATGTAGATAACAGTAGATAACAGTAGATAATATGTAGATAACAGTAGATAACAGTAGATAATGTAGATAACAGTAGATAATATGTAGATAATATGTACATAACAGTAGGTAATATGTAGATAACAGTATATAATATGTAGATAACAGTAGATAATATGTAGATAACAGTAGATAATAGTTGATAATATGTAGATAACAGTAGATCATATGTAGATAACAGTAGATAATATGTAGATAACAGTAGATAACAGTAGATAATATGTAGATAACAGTAGATAACAGTAGATAATATGTAGATAACAGTAGATAATATGTAGATAATATGTAGATAACAGTAGATAATATGTAGATAACAGTAGATAATATGTAGATAACAGTAGATAACAGTAGATAATATGTAGATAATATGTAGATAACAGTAGATAATATGTAGATAATATGTAGATAACAGTAGATAATATGTAGATAACAGTAGATAATATGTAGATAACAGTAGATAATATGTAGATAATATGTAGATAATATGTAGATAACAGTAGATAATATGTAGATAACAGTAGATAATATGTAGATAACAGTAGATAATATGTAGATAACAGTAGATAATATGTAGATAACAGTAGATAATATGTAGATAATATGTAGATAATATGTAGATAACAGTAGATAACAGTAGATAATATGTAGATAACAGTAGATAATATGTAGATAACAGTAGATAATATGTAGATAATATGTAGATAACAGTAGATAATATGTAGATAATATGTAGATAACAGTAGATAATATGTAGATAATATGTAGATAACAGTAGATAATATGTAGATAACAGTAGATAATATGTAGATAACAGTAGATAATATGTAGATAACAGTAGATAATATGTAGATAACAGTAGATAATATGTAGATAACAGTAGATAATATGTAGATAACAGTAGATAATATGTAGATAACAGTAGATAATATGTAGATAATATGTAGATAACAGTAGATAATATGTAGATAACAGTAGATAATATGTAGATAATATGTAGATAACAGTAGATAATAGTAGATAACAGTAGATAATATGTAGATAATATGTAGATAACAGTAGACAATATGTAGATAATATGTAGATAACAGTAGATAATATGTAGATAACAGTAGATAACAGTAGATAATATGTAGATAACAGTAGATAACAGTAGATAATATGTAGATAACAGTAGATAATGTGTAGATAATATGTAGATAATATGTAGATAACAGTAGATAATATGTAGATAACAGTAGATAATATGTAGATAACAGTAGATAATATGTAGATAATATGTAGATAACAGTAGATAATATGTAGATAACAGTAGATAATATGTAGATAATATGTAGATAACAGTAGATAATATGTAGATAACAGTAGATAATATGTAGATAATATGTAGATAACAGTAGATAATATGTAGATAACAGTAGATAATATGTAGATAATATGTAGATAACAGTAGATAATATGTAGATAACAGTAGATAACAGTAGATAATATGTAGATAACAGTAGATAATATGTAGATAACAGTAGATAATGTGTAGATAATATGTAGATAATATGTAGATAACAGTAGATAATATGTAGATAACAGTAGATAATATGTAGATAACAGTAGATAATAGTAGGTAATATGTAGATAACAGTAGATAATATGTAGATAACAGTAGATAATATGTAGATAACAGTAGATAATATGTAGATAATATGTAGATAACAGTAGATCATATGTAGATAACAGTAGATCATATGTAGATAACAGTAGATAATATGTAGATAACAGTAGATAATATGTAGATAACAGTAGATAACAGTAGATAATATGTAGATAACAGTAGATAATATGTAGATAATATGTAGATAACAGTAGATCATATGTAGATAACAGTAGATAATATGTAGATAACAGTAGATAACAGTAGATAATATGTAGATAACAGTAGATAACAGTAGATAATATGTAGATAACAGTAGATAATAGTAGGTAATATGTAGATAACAGTAGATAATATGTAGATAACAGTAGATAATATGTAGATAATATGCAGATAACAGTAGATAATATGTAGATAACAGTAGATAATATGTAGATAACAGTAGATAATGTGTAGATAATATGTAGATAATATGTAGATAACAGTAGATAATATGTAGATAATATGTAGATAACAGTAGATAATATGTAGATAACAGTAGATAACAGTAGATAATATGTAGATAATATGTAGATAACAGTAGATCATATGTAGATAACAGTAGATAATATGTAGATAACAGTAGATAACAGTAGATAATATGTAGATAACAGTAGATAATATGTAGATAACAGTAGATAATATGTAGATAATATGTAGATAACAGTAGATAATATGTAGATAACAGTAGATAACAGTAGATAATATGTAGATAATATGTAGATAACAGTAGATAATATGTAGATAATATGTAGATAACAGTAGATAATATGTAGATAATATGTAGATAACAGTAGATAACAGTAGATAATATGTAGATAACAGTAGATAATATGTAGATAACAGTAGATAATATGTAGATAATATGTAGATAATATGTAGATAACAGTAGATAATATGTAGATAACAGTATATAACAGTAGATAATATGTAGATAACAGTAGATAATATGTAGATAATATGTAGATAATATGTAGATAACAGTAGATAATATGTAGATAATATGTAGATAACAGTAGATAACAGTAGATAATATGTAGATAACAGTAGATAATATGTAGATAACAGTAGATAATATGTAGATAATATGTAGATAACAGTAGATGATATGTAGATAACAGTAGATAATATGTAGATAATATGTAGATAACAGTAGATAATATGTAGATAACAGTAGATAATAGTAGATAACAGTAGATAATATGTAGATAACAGTAGATAATATGTAGATAATATGTAGATAACAGTAGATAATATGTAGATAATATGTAGATAACAGTAGATAATATGTAGATAATATGTAGATAATATGTAGATAACAGTAGATAATATGTAGATAACAGTAGATAATATGTAGATAATATGTAGATAATATGTAGATAACAGTAGATAATATGTAGATAATATGTAGATAACAGTAGATAATATGTAGATAATATGTAGATAACAGTAGATAATATGTAGATAACAGTAGATAATATGTAGATAATATGTAGATAATAGTAGATAATATGTAGATACTATGTAGATAACAGTAGATAATATGTAGATACCATTAGATAATATGTAGATAATAGTAGATAATATGTAGATAACAGTAGATAATATGTAGATAATATGTAGATAATAGTAGATAATATGTAGATAACAGTAGATAATATGTAGATACTATGTAGATAACAGTAGATAATATGTAGATAATATGTAGATAACAGTAGATAATATGTAGATAACAGTAGATAATATGTAGATAACAGTAGATAATATGTAGATAACAGTAGATAATATGTAGATAATATGTAGATAATATGTAGATAACAGTAGATAATATGTAGATAACAGTAGATAACATGTAGATAACAGTAGATAATATGTAGATAACAGTAGATAATAGTAGATAACAGTAGATAATATGTAGATAACAGTAGATAATATGTAGATAACATGTAGATAATATGTAGATAACAGTAGATAATATGTAGATAACAGTAGATAATATGTAGATAACAGTAGATAATATGTAGATAATATGTAGATAATATGTAGATAACAGTAGATAATATGTAGATAATAGATAATGTAGATAATATGTAGATAATATGTAGATAACATGTAGATAACAGTAGATAATATGTAGATAATATGTAGATAATATGTAGATAACAGTAGATAATATGTAGATAACAGTAGATAACAGTAGATAATATGTAGATAACAGTAGATAATATGTAGATAATAGTAGATAACAGTAGATAATATGTAGATAACAGTAGATAATATGTAGATAATATGTAGATAATATGTAGATAATATGTAGATAACAGTAGATAATATGTAGATAACAGTAGATAATATGTAGATAATATGTAGATAACAGTAGATAATATGTAGATAATATGTAGATAACAGTAGATAATATGTAGATAACAGTAGATAATATGTAGATAATATGTAGATAACAGTAGATAATATGTAGATAACAGTAGATAATATGTAGATAATATGTAGATAACAGTAGATAATATGTAGATAACAGTAGATAATATGTAGATAACAGTAGATAATATGTAGATAACAGTAGATAATATGTAGATAATATGTAGATAACAGTAGATAATATGTAGATAACAGTAGATAATGTGTAGATAATATGTAGATAATATGTAGATAACAGTAGATACTATGTAGATAATATGTAGATAATATGTAGATAACAGTAGATAATATGTAGATAACAGTAGATAACAGTAGATAATATGTAGATAACAGTAGATAATATGTAGATAACAGTAGATAATAGTAGATAACAGTAGATAATATGTAGATAACAGTAGATAATATGTAGATAATATGTAGATAATATGTAGATAATATGTAGATAACAGTAGATAATATGTAGATAACAGTAGATAATAGTAGATAACAGTAGATAATATGTAGATAACAGTAGATAATATGTAGATAATATGTAGATAACAGTAGATAATATGTAGATAACAGTAGATAATATGTAGATAACAGTAGATAATATGTAGATAATATGTAGATAACAGTAGATAATATGTAGATAATATGTAGATAACAGTAGATAATGTGTAGATAATATGTAGATAATATGTAGATAACAGTAGATAATATGTAGATAACAGTAGATAATATGTAGATAACAGTAGATAATATGTAGATAACAGTAGATAATATGTAGATAATATGTAGATAACAGTAGATAATATGTAGATAACAGTAGATAACAGTAGATAATATGTAGATAACAGTAGATAACAGTAGATAATATGTAGATAACAGTAGATAATGTGTAGATAATATGTAGATAATATGTAGATAACAGTAGATAATATGTAGATAACAGTAGATAATATGTAGATAACAGTAGATAATATGTAGATAACAGTAGATAATATGTAGATAATATGTAGATAACAGTAGATAATATGTAGATAACAGTAGATAATATGTAGATAATAGTAGATAATATGTAGATAACAGTAGATAATATGTAGATAATATGTAGATAACAGTAGATAATATGTAGATAACAGTAGATAATATGTAGATAACAGTAGATAACAGTAGATAATATGTAGATAATATGTAGATAACAGTAGCTAATATGTAGATAACAGTAGATAATATGTAGATAATGTGTAGATAATAGTAGATAATATGTAGATAACAGTAGATAATATGTAGATAACAGTAGATAATATGTAGATAACATGTAGATAATATGTAGATAACAGTAGATAATATGTAGATAACAGTAGATAATATGTAGATAATATGTAGATAATATGTAGATAACAGTAGATAATATGTAGATAATATGTAGATAACAGTAGATAATATGTAGATAACAGTAGATAATATGTAGATAACAGTAGATAATATGTAGATAACAGTAGATAATATGTAGATAACAGTAGATAATATGTAGATAACAGTAGATAATATGTAGATAACAGTAGCTAATATGTAGATAACAGTAGATAATATGTAGATAATGTGTAGATAATAGTAGATAATATGTAGATAACAGTAGATAATATGTAGATAACAGTAGATAATATGTAGATAATATGTAGATAACAGTAGATAACATGTAGATAATATGTAGATAACAGTAGATAATATGTAGATAATATGTAGATAACAGTAGATAATATGTAGATAATATGTAGATAACAGTAGATAATATGTAGATAACAGTAGATAATGTGTAGATAATATGTAGATAATATGTAGATAATATGTAGATAACAGTAGATAATATGTAGATAACAGTAGATAATATGTAGATAATATGTAGATAACAGTAGATAATATGTAGATAACAGTAGATAACAGTAGATAATATGTAGATAACAGTAGATAATATGTAGATAACAGTAGATAATATGTAGATAACAGTAGATAATATGTAGATAATATGTAGATAACAGTAGATAATATGTAGATAACAGTAGATAACAGTAGATAATATGTAGATAATATGTAGATAACAGTAGATAATATGTAGATAACAGTAGATCATATGTAGATAACAGTAGATAATATGTAGATAACAGTAGATAATATGTAGATAACAGTAGATAACAGTAGATAATATGTAGATAACAGTAGATAATATGTAGATAACAGTAGATAATATGTAGATAACAGTAGCTAATATGTAGATAACAGTAGATAATATGTAGATAATGTGTAGATAATAGTAGATAATATGTAGATAACAGTAGATAATATGTAGATAACAGTAGCGCTCCCAGAGCGCTAAGAACCTGGCGTGATCCTGGACAACACCCTGTCGTTCTCAACTAACATCAAGGCGGTGGCCCGTTCCTGTAGGTTCATGCTCTACAACATCCGCAGAGTACGACCCTGCCTCACACAGGAAGCGGCGCAGGTCCTAATCCAGGCACTTGTCATCTCCCGTCTGGATTACTGCAACTCGCTGTTGGCTGGGCTCCCTGCCTGTGCCATTAAACCCCTACAACTCATCCAGAACGCCGCAGCCCGTCTGGTGTTCAACCTTCCCAAGTTCTCTCACGTCACCCCGCTCCTCCCGCTCTCTCCACTGGCTTCCAGTTGAAGCTCGCATCCGCTACAAGACCATGGTGCTTGCCTACGGAGCTGTGAGGGGAACGGCACCTCAGTACCTCCAGGCTCTGATCAGGCCCTACACCCAAACAAGGGCACTGCGTTCATCCACCTCTGGCCTGCTCGCCTCCCTACCACTGAGGAAGTACAGTTCCCGCTCAGCCCAGTCAAAACTGTTCGCTGCTCTGGCCCCCAATGGTGGAACAAACTCCCTCACGACGCCAGGACAGCGGAGTCAATCACCACCTTCCGGAGACACCTGAAACCCCACCTCTTTAAGGAATACCTAGGATAGGATAAAGTAATCCTTCTCACCCCCCTTAAAAGGTTTAGATGCACTATTGTAAAGTGGCTGTTCCACTGGATGTCATAAGGTGAATGCACCAATTTGTAAGTCGCTCTGGATAAGAGTGTCTGCTAAATGACTTAAATGTAAATGTATAATAGTAGATAATATGTAGATAACAGTAGATAATATGTAGATAACAGTAGATAATATGTAGATAACAGTAGATAATATGTAGATAATATGTAGATAATATGTAGATAACAGTAGATAATAGTTGATAATATGTAGATAACAGTAGATAATATGTAGATAATATGTAGATAACAGTAGATAATGTGTCGATAATATGTAGATAACAGTAGATAATATGAAGATAACAGTAGATAATATGTAGATAACAGTAGATAATATGTAGATAACAGCAGATAACAGTAGATAATATGTAGATAACAGTAGATAATGTGTAGATAATATGTAGATAATATGTAGATAACAGTAGATAATATGTAGATAACAGTAGATAATATGTAGATAACAGTAGATAATATGTAGATAATATGTAGATAACAGTAGATAATATGTAGATAACAGTAGATAACAGTAGATAATATGTAGATAACAGTAGATAACAGTAGATAATATGTAGATAACAGTAGATAATGTGTAGATAATATGTAGATAATATGTAGATAACAGTAGATAATATGTAGATAACAGTAGATAATATGTAGATAACAGTAGATAATATGTAGATAACAGTAGATAATATGTAGATAATATGTAGATAACAGTAGATAATATGTAGATAACAGTAGATAATATGTAGATAACAGTAGATAATATGTAGATAACAGTAGATAATATGTAGATAATATGTAGATAACAGTAGATAATATGTAGATAACAGTAGATAATATGTAGATAACAGTAGATAACAGTAGATAATATGTAGATAATATGTAGATAACAGTAGATAATATGTAGATAACAGTAGATAATATGTAGATAACATGTAGATAATATGTAGATAACAGTAGATAATATGTAGATAACAGTAGATAACAGTAGATAATATGTAGATAATATGTAGATAACAGTAGATAATATGTAGATAACAGTAGATAATATGTAGATAATATGTAGATAACAGTAGATAATATGTAGATAACAGTAGATAATATGTAGATAACAGTAGATAATATGTAGATAACAGTAGATAACAGTAGATAATATGTAGATAACAGTAGATAATATGTAGATAACAGTAGATAATATGTAGATAACAGTAGCTAATATGTAGATAACAGTAGATAATATGTAGATAATGTGTAGATAATAGTAGATAATATGTAGATAACAGTAGATAATATGTAGATAACAGTAGATAATATGTAGATAATATGTAGATAACAGTAGATAACATGTAGATAATATGTAGATAACAGTAGATAATATGTAGATAATATGTAGATAACAGTAGATAATATGTAGATAATATGTAGATAACAGTAGATAATATGTAGATAACAGTAGATAATATGTAGATAACAGTAGATAATATGTAGATAACAGTAGATAATATGTAGATAATATGTAGATAACAGTAGATAATATGTAGATAACAGTAGATAACAGTAGATAATATGTAGATAACAGTAGATAATATGTAGATAACAGTAGATAATATGTAGATAACAGTAGATAATATGTAGATAATATGTAGATAACAGTAGATAATATGTAGATAACAGTAGATAACAGTAGATAATATGTAGATAACAGTAGATAATATGTAGATAATATGTAGATAACAGTAGATAATATGTAGATAACAGTAGATAATATGTAGATAACAGTAGATAACAGTAGATAATATGTAGATAACAGTAGATAATATGTAGATAACAGTAGATAATATGTAGATAACAGTAGATAATATGTAGATAACAGTAGATAACAGTAGATAATATGTAGATAACAGTAGATAATATGTAGATAACAGTAGATAATATGTAGATAACAGTAGCTAATATGTAGATAACAGTAGATAATATGTAGATAATGTGTAGATAATAGTAGATAATATGTAGATAACAGTAGATAATATGTAGATAACAGTAGCGCTCCCAGAGCGCTAAGAACCTTGGCGTGATCCTGGACAACACCCTGTCGTTCTCAACTAACATCAAGGCGGTGGCCCGTTCCTGTAGGTTCATGCTCTACAACATCCGCAGAGTACGACCCTGCCTCACACAGGAAGCGGCGCAGGTCCTAATCCAGGCACTTGTCATCTCCCGTCTGGATTACTGCAACTCGCTGTTGGCTGGGCTCCCTGCCTGTGCCATTAAACCCCTACAACTCATCCAGAACGCCGCAGCCCGTCTGGTGTTCAACCTTCCCAAGTTCTCTCACGTCACCCCGCTCCTCCGCTCTCTCCACTGGCTTCCAGTTGAAGCTCGCATCCGCTACAAGACCATGGTGCTTGCCTACGGAGCTGTGAGGGGAACGGCACCTCAGTACCTCCAGGCTCTGATCAGGCCCTACACCCAAACAAGGGCACTGCGTTCATCCACCTCTGGCCTGCTCGCCTCCCTACCACTGAGGAAGTACAGTTCCCGCTCAGCCCAGTCAAAACTGTTCGCTGCTCTGGCCCCCAATGGTGGAACAAACTCCCTCACGACGCCAGGACAGCGGAGTCAATCACCACCTTCCGGAGACACCTGAAACCCCACCTCTTTAAGGAATACCTAGGATAGGATAAAGTAATCCTTCTCACCCCCCTTAAAAGGTTTAGATGCACTATTGTAAAGTGGCTGTTCCACTGGATGTCATAAGGTGAATGCACCAATTTGTAAGTCGCTCTGGATAAGAGTGTCTGCTAAATGACTTAAATGTAAATGTATAATAGTAGATAATATGTAGATAACAGTAGATAATATGTAGATAACAGTAGATAATATGTAGATAACAGTAGATAATATGTAGATAATATGTAGATAATATGTAGATAACAGTAGATAATAGTTGATAATATGTAGATAACAGTAGATAATATGTAGATAATATGTAGATAACAGTAGATAATGTGTCGATAATATGTAGATAACAGTAGATAATATGAAGATAACAGTAGATAATATGTAGATAACAGTTGATAATATGTAGATAATATGTAGATAACAGTAGATAATATGTAGATAACAGTAGATAATATGTAGATAACAGTAGATAATATGTAGATAATATGTAGATAACAGTAGATAATATGTAGATAACAGTAGATAATATGTAGATAATATGTAGATAACAGTAGATAATATGTAGATAATATGTAGATAACAGTAGATAATATGTAGATAAAAGTAGATAATATGTAGATAATATGTAGATAATATGTAGATAACAGTAGATAATATGTAGATAACAGTAGATAATATGTAGATAACAGTAGATAATATGTAGATAATATGTAGATAACAGTAGATAATATGTAGATAATATGTAGATAACAGTAGATAACATGTAGATAATATGTAGATAACAGTAGATAATATGTAGATAATATGTAGATAACAGTAGATAATATGTAGATAACAGTAGATAATATGTAGATAACAGTAGATAATATGTAGATAATATGTAGATAACAGTAGATAATATGTAGATAACAGTAGATAATATGTAGATAATATGTAGATAACAGTAGATAACATGTAGATAATATGT
The DNA here is from genome assembly GCF_023373465.1 of Oncorhynchus keta. NCBI lineage: Eukaryota > Metazoa > Chordata > Actinopteri > Salmoniformes > Salmonidae > Oncorhynchus > Oncorhynchus keta. The sequence continues at coordinate 235,353 of NW_026290753.1, read as the reverse complement.
AGATAACAGTAGATAATATGTAGATAATATGTAGATAACAGTAGATAATATGTAGATAACAGTAGATAATATGTAGATAACAGTAGATAATATGTAGATAATATGTAGATAACAGTAGATAATATGTAGATAATATGTAGATAACAGTAGATAATATGTAGATAACAGTAGATAATATGTAGATAACAGTAGATAATATGTAGATAATATGTAGATAACAGTAGATAATATGTAGATAACAGTAGATAATATGTAGATAACAGTAGATAATATGTAGATAACAGTAGATAATATGTAGATAACAGTAGATAATATGTAGATAACAGTAGATAATATGTAGATAATATGTAGATAACAGTAGATAATATGTAGATAACAGTAGATAATATGTAGATAATATGTAGATAACAGTAGATAATATGTAGATAACAGTAGATAATATGTAGATAACAGTAGATAATATGTAGATAATATGTAGATAACAGTAGATAATATGTAGATAACAGTAGATAATATGTAGATAATATGTAGGTAACAGTAGATAATATGTAGATAATATGTAGATAACAGTAGATAATATGTAGATAACAGTAGATAACAGTAGATAATATGTAGATAACAGTAGATAATATGTAGATAACAGTAGATAATATGTAGGTAACAGTAGATAATATGTAGATAATATGTAGATAACAGTAGATAATATGTAGATAACAGTAGATAATATGTAGATAACAGTAGATAATATGTAGATAACAGTAGATAATATGTAGATAACAGTAGATAATATGTAGGTAACAGTAGATAATATGTAGATAACAGTAGATAATATGTAGATAACAGTAGATAACAGTAGATAATATGTAGATAATATGTAGATAACAGTAGATAATATGTAGATAACAGTAGATAATATGTAGATAATATGTAGATAACAGTAGATAATATGTAGATAACAGTAGATAATATGTAGGTAACAGTAGATAATATGTAGATAATAGACGTGCTCAACAGGATTGAGATCCGGGCTCTTCGCTGGCCATGGTAGAACACTGACATTCCTGCCTTGCAGGAGATCACACACAGAACAAGCAGTATGGCTGGTGGCATTGTCATGCTGGAGGGTCATGTCAGGATGAGCTTGCAGGTGGGGTACCACATGAGGGAGGAGGATGTGCCTGGAGAATATCGCCGCCCCAAAGAAGAACTGGAGGTGTCGAGAGCTGAGAGGCGCTGGTATGAGGAGAAGCAACAGCGGCAACAGGAGCAACAATATCTGGACTAATATCTGGACTACTAAACTTGGGAGGAGATAGACAGGTGGGCGGTCGACCCAGGGAGAGTGCCGGAGCCCGCCTGGGATTCGATGGAGCAGTGTGCAGAAGGTTACGAGAGAATGAGGTTGGCGAAGCAAGCACGGCGGCGCGGAGGGAAGCCTGAGAGTCAGCCCCAAAAAATTATTGGGGGGCTCAGGGAGAGTGTGGCAGAGTCAGGAGTCAGACCTGAGCCAACTCTCCCTGTTTATCGTGAGGAACCAAGGAGGAGACCAGAACCAGAGCCGGTGTTGGAGGTGAGCGAAGCAGAGACTGTGAAGGAGTTAATGGGGAAATTGGAGGAGAGAGTAATGAGGGAGTTGCTGTGTTGGTGTTTTAAACATGGAATTCGCCCGACGGAGCTTGTCGGGGATTTGATGGCACCTGGGTCAGCGCTCCATACTTGTCCTGAGGTGCGTGTTAGTAGGCTGGTGAAGTTGGTGCCAGCCTCACGCACCAGGCCTCCTGTGCACATCCCTAGCCTTGCACGTCCTGTGCCAGCACTGCTCTCAAGATCTCCAGTACGCCTTCACGGTCTAGCCCATCCTATGCCACCTCCACACACCAGCCCTCCGGTGGAAGCTCCCCGCACCAGGCTTCCTGTGCGTGTCCTCGGCCCAGTACCACCAGTGCCAGCACCACGCATCAGGTCTACAGTGCGCCTCGCCTCTCCAGCGCTGCCGGAGCCTTCCTCCTCTCCTGCGCTGCCGGAGCCTCCCGCCTGTTTAGCGCAGCCAGAACCTTAAAAAAGTCTATGGCTGTCTGGAGTGGTTCTCAATCAGAGGCAGGTGTTTATCGTTGTCTCTGATTGGGAACCATATTTAGGCAGCCATATTCTGTGAGTGTTTTGTGGGTGATTGTTCCTGTCTTTGTGTTTGCACCAGATAGGGCTGTTTCGGTTTTCACATTTCATTATTTTGTCGTTTCTTCATGTATAGTTTTTTCCTAAATTAAAATATCAAGAATCATCATCACGCTGCATTTTGGTCCGACTCTCCTTCTCCACAAGAAAGCCGTTACAATAATGACAAAGCAAAGACAGGTTTTAGAAATGTTTGCAAATTGATTCAAGATTTAAAAATTAACAGAAATACCTTATTTACATAAGTATTCAGATCATTTGATTTGAGACTAGAAATTGAGCTCAAGGGCATCCTGTTTCCATTTATGTGGTGTGGGGGCTGTGCTTTGGCAAAGTGTGTGGGGTTATATCCTTCCTGTTTGGCCCTGTCCGGGGGTGTCATCGGATGGGGCCACAGTGTCTCCTGACCCGTCCTGTCTCAGCCTCCAGTATTTATGCTGCAGTAGCTTATGTGTCGTGGGGCTAGGGTCAGTTTGTTACATATGGAGTACTTCTCCTGTCTTATCCGGTGTCCTGTGTGAATTTAAGTATGCTCTCTCTAATTCTCTCTTTCTCTCTTTCTTTCTCTTTCTCGGAGGACCTGAGCCCTAGGACCATGCCTCAGGACTACCTGGCATGATGCCTCCTTGCTGTCCCCAGTCCACCTGGCCGTGCTGCTAATCCAGTTTCAACTGTTCTGCCTGCAGCTATGGAACCCTGACCTGTTCACCGGACGTGCTACCTGTCCCAGACCTGCTATTTTCAACTCTCTAGAGACAGCAGGAGTGGTAGAGACACTCTTAATGATCGGCTATGGAGCCTTGACCTGCTGTTTTCAACCCTCTAGAGACAGCAGGAGCGGTAGAGATACTCCTAATGATCGGCTATGAAAAGCCAACTGACATTTACTCCTGAGGTGCTGACTTGCTACACCCTCGACAACTACTGTGATTATTATTATTTGACCAAGCTGGTCATTTATGAACATTTGAACATCTTGGCCATGTTCTGTTATAATCTCCACCCAGCACAGCCAGAAGAGGACTGGCCACCCCTCATAGCCTGGTTCCTCTCTAGGTTTCTTCCTAGGTTCCTGCCTTTCTCAGGAGTTTTTACTAACCACCGTGCTTCTACACCTGCATTGCTTGCTGTTTGGGGTTTTAGGCTGGGTTTCTGTACAGCACTTTGAGATATCAGCTGATGTAAGAAGGGCTTTATAAATACATTTGATTTATCTTCCTTGAGACGTTTCTACAACTTTTGAAGTCCACCTGTGGTAATTTCAATTGATTGGACATGATTTGGAAAGGAACAGACCTGTCTATATAAGGTCTCACAGCTGGCAACCTGGCCAAACTGAACAATCGGGGGAGAAGGGCCTTGGTCATGGAGGTGACCAAGAACCTCATTGGACTCTATGTAAACTGGAAACCACATATACTGATGCTGCATTTATTATAGCTGGGGATTTTAACAAGGCTAATCTGAAAACAAGGCCCCCTAAATTTTATCAGCATATTGATGAGCTACCCGGGCTGAAAAAACCCTGGATCATTGTTACTCTAACTCCCGCGACGCATACAAAGCCCTCCCTCGCCCTCCTTTCTGCAAATCTGACCACGACTCCATTTTGTTGCTCCCAGCCTAGACAGAAAATAAAACAGGAATCTACAGTGTTCAGGTCTGTTCAACGCTGGTCCGACCAATCTGATTCCACGCTTCGATCACGTGGACTGGTGACGATAACAACACCCACCCGTAGCACGCGCTCCAGCAGGTATATCTCACTGATAATCCCCAAGCCCCAACACCTCATTCGGCCGCCTTTCCTTCCAGTTCTCTGCTGCCTGGAACAAAATGCAAACATCGCTAAAGTTGGAGACTTTGATTTCCCACACCAACTTTAAACATCAGCTATCTGAGCAGCTAACCGATCGCTGCAGCTGTACATAGTCCATCTGTAAATAGCCCACCCAATCTATCTACCTCATCCCCATACTGTTTTTATTTATTTACTTTTCTGCTCTTTTGCACACCAGTATCTCTACCTGTACATCATCATCTGATCATTTATCACTCCAGTGTTAATCTGCTAAATTAAATTATTAGCTCCTATGGCCTATTTATTGCCTCCTCATGCCTTTTGCACACACTGTATATAGACTCTCTTTTCTTTCTTTTTTCTACTGTGTTATTGACTTGTTAATTGTTTACTCCATGTGTAACTCTGTGTTGTCTGTTCACACTGCTATGCTTTATCTTGGCCAGGTCGCAGTTGCAAATGAGAACTTGATCTCAACTAGCCTACCTGGTTAAATAAAGGTGAAATAAAAAATTTAAAAATGTTCTGCATAGCGTCGAACAACAACATGGATGTATACTATGATTCGGTGAGCAAGTTCATTAGCAAGCGCAACGGTGATGTTGTACGCACGGCGACAATAAAAACCTTCCTCCCCTACCAGAAAACGTGGATTGATGGCAGCATTTGCTCAAAACTGAAGGCACAAACCACTGCTTTTAATCAGGGCAAGGCGACCGGAAACATGACTGAATACAAACATTGTAGCTATTCCCTCCGCAAGGCAATCAAACAAGGTAGGCGTCAGTATAGAGACAAAGTAGAGTCGCAATTCAACGGCTCAGACAAGAGAGGTATGTGGCAGGGTCTACAGTCAATCATGGATTACAAAAAGAAAACCAGCCCCGTCGAGGACCCCGATGTCTTGCTCCCAGGCAGACTGACAAACTAAACAAATTACTTGCTTGCTTTGAGGACGATACAGTGCCCGCGACCAAAACCTGCAGACTCTCCTTCACCGCAGCCAACATGAGTAAAACATTTAAACGCGTTAACCCTCGCAAGGCTGCCGGCCCAGATGGCATCCCTATCCGCGTCCTCAGAGCATGTGCAGATCAGCTGGCTGGTGTGTTTACGGACATATTCAATCAATCCCTATCCCAGTCTGCTGTTCCCACCTGCTTCAAGAGGGCCACCATTGTTCCTGTTCCCAAGAAAGCTAAGGTAACTGAACTAAATGACTATCACGATCATGAAGTGCTTTCAGAGACGAGTCAAGGATCATATCACCTCCACCCTACCTGACACCCTTGACCCACTCCAATTTTCATAACGCCCCAATAGGTCCACAGATGCCGTAATCGCAATCACACTGCACACGGCCCTAACCCATCTGGACAAGAGGAATACCTATGTAAGATTGCTGTTCATCGACTACAGCTCAGCATTTAACACCATAGCACCCTCCAAACTCGCCATTAAGCACGAGACCCTGGGTCTCGATCCCGCCCTGTGCAACTGGGTCTTGGACTTTCTGACGGGCCGCTCCCACCCCATCTCCACCCCACTGATCCTCAACACTGGGGCCCCACAAGGGTGCGTTCTCAGCCCTCTCCTCTACTCCCTGTTCACCCATGACTGCATGGCCATGCACGCCTTCAACTCAATCATCAAGTTTGCAGACGACACTACAGTGGTAGACTTGATTACCAACAACGACGAGACGGCCTACAGGGAGGAGGTGAGGGCCCTCGGAGTGTGGTGTCAGGAAAATATCCTCACACTCAACATCAACAAAACAAAGGAGATGATCGTGGACTTCAGGAAACAGCAGAGGGAGCACCCCCCTATCCACAACGACGGGACAGTCATGGAGAAGGTGGAAAGTTTTAAGTTCCTCGTCGTACACATCACAGACAAACTGAATTGGTCAACCCACACAGACAGCGTCGTGAAGAAGGTGCACCAACGCCTCATCAACCTCAGGAGGATGAAGAAATTTGGCTTGTCACCAAAAACACTCACAAACTTTTAGAGATGCACAATCGAGAGCATCCTGTCGGGCTGCATCACTGCCTGCTACGGCAATTGCTCCGCCCACAACAGCAAGGCTTGCCAGAGGGTAGTGAGGTCTGCACAACACATCACCGGGGGCAAACTACCTGCCCTGCAGGACACCTACACCACCCGATGTGACAGGAAGGACAAAAAGATCATCAAGGACATCAACGACCCAAACCACTGCCTGTTCACCCCGCTATCATCCAGAAGGCGAGGTCAGTACAGGTGCATCAAAGCTGGGATGTTTTTCAGGGACTGGGAGAATAGTCGGGATCAAGGGAAAGATGAACAGAGCAAAGTACAGAGAGAGATCCTTGATGAAAACCTGCTCCAGAGCGCTCATGACCTCAGACTGGGGTGAAGGTTCACCTTCCAACATGACAACGACCCTAAGGACACAGCCAAGATAACGCAGGAGTGGCTTCACTACAAGTCTCAATGTCCTTGAGTGGCCCAGCCAGAGCCCGGACTTGAACCTGATCTAAATATCTCTGGAGAGAACTGAAAATAGCTGTGCAGTGACGCTTCCCATCCAACCTGACAGAGAGGATCTGCAGAGAAGAATGGGAGAAACTCCCCAAATACAGGTGTTCCAAGCTTGTAGCGTCATACCCAAGAAGACTCGAGGCTGTAATCAATGCCTAAGGTGCTTCAACAAGCTACTGAGTAAAGGGTCTGAATACTTATGTAAATGTAATATTTCCATGGTTTATTTTTAACACACGTTTGTCATTATGGGGTATTGTGATGTCATTATGGGGTATTGTGATGTCATTATGGGGTATTGTGATGTCATTATGGGGTATTGTGATGTCATTATGGGGTATTGTGATGTCATTATGGGGTATTGTGTGTAGATTGATGAGTGAAAAACATATTTAATCTGTTTAAGAATAAGGCTGTAATGTGGAAAGGTGAAGGGGTCTGAATACTCTGAATGCATTGTAATAGTAAATAATATGTAGATAAAATGTATAACATACTAGATCATGTGTATAATACGTTGGTAATAGTAGAGACAGAGATATTAGATAGTGGTCGTAGATAACATGAAGATAATAGTAGAGACAGATATTAGATAGTGGTCGTAGATAACATGAAGATAATAGTAGAGACAGAGATATTAGATAGTGGTCGTAGATAACATGAAGATAATAGTAGAGACAGATATTAGATAGTGGTCGTAGATAACATGAAGATAATAGTAGAGACAGAGATATTAGATAGTGGTCGTAGATAACATGAAGATAATAGTAGAGACAGAGATATTAGACTAATAGTAGATAATGGTAGATAATAGTAGATAATAGTAGATAATAGTAGAGACAGATATTAGATAGTGGTCGTAGATAACATGAAGATAATAGTAGAGACAGATATTAGACTAATAGTAGATAATGGTAGATAATAGTAGATAATAGTAGATAATAGTAGAGACAGATATTAGATAGTGGTCGTAGATAACATGAAGATAATAGTAGAGACAGATATTAGACTAATAGTAGATAATGGTAGATAATAGTAGATAATAGTAGATAATAGTAGATACTAGTAGATAATAGTAGAGACAGATATTAGACTAATAGTAGATAATGGTAGATAATAGTAGATACGAGTAGATAATAGTAGATAATGGTAGATAATAGTAGATAATAGTAGATACTAGTAGATACTAGTAGATAATAGTAGAGACAGATATTAGACTAATAGTAGATAATGGTAGATAATAGTAGATACTAGTAGATAATAGTAGATAATAGTAGATACTAGTAAATAATAGTAGATACTAGTAGATACTAGTAGATACTAGTAGATAATAGTAGATAATAGTAGAGACAGATATTAGACTAATAGTAGATAATGGTAGATAATAGTAGATACTACTAGATACTAGAAGATACTAGTAGATAATAGTAGATACTAGTAGATACTAGTAGATACTAGTAGATACTGGTAGATAATGGTAGATAATGGTAGATAATAGTAGATACTACTAGATACTAGTAGATAATAGTAGAAACAGAGATATGAGACTGTAATTGTAGATAATAGTAGATAATAGTAGATAATAGTAGATAATAGTAGATAATAGCAGAAACAGAGATATGAGACTAATAGTAGATAATAGTAGACAGAGATATTAGACTAATAGTAGATAATAGTAGATAATAGTAGATAATAGTAGATAATAGTAGACAGAGATATTAGACTAATAGTAGATAATAGTAGATAATAGTAGATACTAGTAGATAATAGTAGATAATAGCAGAAACAGAGATATGAGACTGTAATTGTAGATAATAGTAGATAATAGTAGATAATAGTAGAGACAGAGATATTAGACAGTAATAGTAGATAATAGTAGATATGTAGATAATAGTAGATAATAGTAGAGACAGCGATTTTAGACAGTAATAGCAGATAATAGTAGATACGTAGATAATAGTAGATATTAGTAGAGACAAAGCTATTAGACAGTAATAGTAGATAATAATAGATACTAGTAGATATGTAGATAATAGTAGATACTAGTAGAGACAGCTATTAGACAGTAATAGTAGATACCAGTAGATACTAGTAGATATGTAGATAATAGTAGATATGTAGATAATAGTAGATATGTAGATAATAGTAGATACTAGTAGAGACAGCTATTAGACAGTAATAGTAGATAATAATAGATACTAGTAGATATGTAGATAATAGTAGATACTAGTAGAGACAGCTATTAGACAGTAATAGTAGATACCAGTAGATACTAGTAGATATGTAGATAATAGTAGATATGTAGATAATAGTAGATATGTAGATAATAGTAGATACTTGTAGAGACAGCTATTAGACAGTAATAGTAGATAATAATAGATACTAGTAGATATGTAGATAATAGTAGATACTAGTAGAGACAGCTATTAGACAGTAATAGTAGATAATAATAGATACTAGTAGATATGTAGATAATAGTAGATACTAGTAGAGACAGCTATTAGACAGTAATAGTAGATACCAGTAGATACTAGTAGATATGTAGATAATAGTAGATATGTAGATAATAGTAGATACGTAGATAATAGTAGATATTAGTAGAGACAAAGCTATTAGACAGTAATAGTAGATAATAATAGATACTAGTAGATATGTAGATAATAGTAGATACTAGTAGAGACAGCTATTAGACAGTAATAGTAGATAATAATAGATACTAGTAGATATGGAGATAATAGTAGATACTAGTAGAGACAGCTATTAGACAGTAATAGTAGATACCAGTAGATACTAGTAGATATGTAGATAATAGTAGATATGTAGATAATAGTAGATATGTAGATAATAGTAGATACTTGTAGAGACAGCTATTAGACAGTAATAGTAGATAATAATAGATACTAGTAGATATGTAGATAATAGTAGATATGTAGATAATAGTAGATATGTAGATAATAATAGATACTAGTAGATATGTAGATAATAGTAGATATGTAGATAATAGTAGATACTAGTAGAGACAGCTATTAGACAGTAATAGTAGATAATAATAGATACTAGTAGATATGTAGATAATAGTAGATACTAGTAGAGACAGCTATTAGACAGTAATAGTAGATAATAGTAGAAACAGAGCTATTAGACAGTAATAGTAGATAACAGTAGATAATAGTAAGTAATATTAGATACTAGTAGATATGTAGATAATAATAGATACTAGTAGAAACAGAGCTATTAGACAGTAATAGTAGATAAGGGTAGATACTATTAGATACTAGTAGATATGTAGATAATAGTAGAAACAGAGCTAATAGACAGTAATAGTAGATAACATACCTGTTGACAGGAAACAATGAGTCCACCAGGTTTCCTTCTATCTTTGCCAGACTGTGTTTAGGAACCAGGAGGGACTCCACGTTACCTTCCACTCTATACCGACTGAAACGCACACACACGCACACACACACACACACAATAGCAGAATAACTTTGTGCAACATGTCATCATGTAGGAGTCTGCTACAGGCCTGCACCAATCATCATGTAGGAGTCTGCTACAGACCTGCACCAATCATCATGTCATCATGTAGGAGTCTGCTACAGACCTGCACCAATCATCATGTAGGAGTCTGCTACAGGCCTGCACCAATCATCATGTAGGAGTCTGCTACAGACCTGCACCAATCATCATGTCATCATGTAGGAGTCTGCTACAGACCTGCACCAATCATCATGTAGGAGTCTGCTACAGGCCTGCACCAATCATCATGTAGGAGTCTGCTACAGACCTGCACCAATCATCATGTCATCATGTAGGAGTCTGATACAGGCCTGCACCAATCATCATGTAGGAGTCTGCTACAGGCCTGCACCAATCATCATGTAGGAGTCTGCTACAGACCTGCACCAATCATCATGTAGGAGTCTGCTACAGACCTGCACCAATCAACATGTCATCATGTAGGAGTCTGCTACAGACCTGCACCAATCATCATGTCACCATGTAGGAGTCTACTACAGACCTGCACCAATCATCATGTAGGAGTCTGCTACAGGCCTGCACCAATCATCATGTAGGAGTCTGCTACAGACCTGCACCAATCATCATGTAGGAGTCTGCTACAGGCCTGCACCAATCATCATGTAGGAGTCTGCTACAGACCTGCACCAATCATCATGTAGGATTCTGCTACAGGCCTGCACCAATCATCATGTAGGAGTCTGCTACAGACCTGCACCAAACATCATGTCACCATGTAGGAGTCTACTACAGACCTGCACCAATCATCATGTAGGAGTCTGCTACAGACCTGCACCAATCATCATGTAGGAAGGAGTCTGCTACAGACCTGCACCAATCATCATGTAGGAGTCTGCTACAGGCCTGCACCAATCATCATGTAGGAAGGAGTCTGCTACAGGCCTGCACCAATCAACATGCTGTGGCCCTTCATGCCATGTGGCTTCTTTTTCTGAATATAAAAATATAACATTGAGCTCTGTATTTTTAAGTGTGTCTGTTACCTGAAGCTGGCCCCCAGCAGGACAGACACCAGTACTGGGGCGGAGGCGAAGAAGACTGGGTGGCTCGCCACGAACCGACCCAGAGCCTGGAAAGAGCTCCTCAGGCCTGCCTGCAACACCTGAATCACACACACACACACATAGATACACACACAAACACATGAACATCCTTTCTCTCTCTCACACACACACAAACATCCTTCTCTCTCTCACAAACACACCTGGCGCAGCATCCTCCTAGCGCGCTCTGGACACAACGTCTTGAGCCTCTCCCACCAGCGAGAGGAAACAGCGGGCACGCCGACCATCAGGTGCACACAGCATCGGGTCCACAGGCACTACTGTCCCAGTGTTCTCCGGTAAACAGACAGAAAGACAGACAGGAAGACAGACAGGAAGACAGCCTAGTTGTCCCTGGTCAGACAGCTTCTTTTCAGAGCTTCACTCATCAGAGCCCCTGGCGGCAGACTGTAGCTCCAACAGATAAATAACCTGCAGATCTCTGTCTTTCTCTTGCTCTCTGTCTCTCGCTATATATATATATATATTCCCCCTCTATTTCTCTCTTCCCCCAACTTGCTCTCTTTCCCCCCACTTCCTCTCTTTCCCCCAAATCTCTGTCTTTACTCCCTCAACTCTCCCTCTCTCTACAGGTTGGGTGCAGCAGATAGTAGACACGGTAGCCTAGAGAGCAGCAGATGCCGGGAGATAATGGCACTTCTATAGAGACAGCTCCATAGATAGACGACAGAACTCGAACTAACCTACATGGGTAAATGAAGGCAACAGAGACCCAGTGAAAGCAGCCAAGAGAAGCGATAGCCTGTCCTTAAAGCAGCTAGATGGTGACGTTATAATCCAGAGTGGGCGCAGTGGGTCCCTCATATCTCCCGCCTCATCCACCCTTCTCTGGGTGTAGCCAAGATAGATCAAATCGCTAGTTTAGCACGGTAACTCGGTAATCCAGTAGCACTGGCCCAGAGAGTGCAGGCTCGGTAAAACTAGGTGAAAAAAAGATTCCCCGGTGTGTGTAGGTGATGTTATCCGGTTAGGAAGGGCTGCAGCGGTAAAGGCTTTGTCATCGCCTCCTCACGCGCTACTGCCCCATTATCACCCCGGTGGCTCCACGCCACTCTCTCTTCCACTGGCCGCTCCTCTCCGTTGTCTTCACGCTCTAACAAACTGACATCACTAATTACCGGCTGTCTGGCAAACAGTGATTCCGTTACTGATGCACCTCTTCCCGCGCCCCGCCTCTCTCTCGCCTCGCTGGTAATGCAGAGACTCAAACTCCGAATATCATTTTTTTCAGGCAGTCACTGGGAGCGCCAGCCTCTTTCTCTGTAACTGTTATTAGTTACCAGCTAAAATATTACAATCAGATTACAGATACTTTTCAAAAAGTACATAATTACTTGTACTTTTACATTCAAAAGAATATTTGTGAGAAAAAAAATCTGACATTCAATAAATCATTGAAAAAAAGTCACACGTTTAAATTAAATTGGTTAAATTTGTTCCACCTGAGGGAGAACACAAGTCAGAGTCTAATATGATGACACACAAAATGCATTTGATGGATCCTTTTGTCTTCTTCTAATGCCTCTCAAGGGGAAAGTAATCCAAAAGTAACTGAATGTAATCAGATTGTGTTCTCCCTCTCTCACTCTCATCACTCTGTTTGGTTCTGACCCTTGTGATATTTAGCTCCAATCTCACTGGTCACTCTGAGTGCTGCTGTACTGTATGTTTACTGTTGGAATGTATTTAGCTGTTTCCATAGCGACCAGACAGACCACTTCTTCTTTGACAAGCTCTGGTTCCCATGGTGATGGCTCCTGGTGCTATGGTGACACACACAGAGCGAAGAGAGAGGGCGAAGAGAGAGAAAAGAGAGAGAGCAGAAAGAGAAGAGAGAGCAGAGAGAGCAAAGAGAGAGAGCGAAGAGAGAGTGAAGAGAGAGCAGAGAGAGGGAAGAGAAAGCAGAGAGAGAGCACAGAGAGAGAGCAGAGAGAGCGAAGAGAGAGCAGAGAGAGCAGAGAGAGAGAAGAGAGAGAGACTGACACAATTAGACCCAAACAAATCATGACTTGACACATTGGAAAGGAATAACAACAAAAAAACAGAACGAACTAGAATGCAATTTGGCCCTAAACAGAGAGTACCTGCCCACTGTGACTGACCTAAACTTAAGGAAAGCTTTGACTATGTACAGACTTAGTGAGCTTTGCTATTGAGAAAGGCCACCGTAGGAAGTCCTGGCTCTCAAGAGAAGACAGGCTATGTGCACACTGCACACAAAATGAGGTGGAAACTGAGCTGCACTTCCTAACCTCCTGCCAAATGTATGACCGACCATATGTGACCCAGAAAACTAGGTGTATGTCGCAAGTTACGACTTCACAGGAGAGCCGTTTGAACGTAAAAAAATATGTTTTTTCTCAAATGTTTTTTGGCAGAAATGCCTTCTCGAACAAGTGAATTTTCATGTGCCTTAATAACAAACTTGTATGCCATCTGTAAATACGAATACAATTGTTAAATTACGAGCCTTGTTGGTTAAGCCACAGAAAAAAGTAGCCAAAACTAGCCATGATTGGCTGAGATAATGAGTGGGCAGGACATGCCGAGAGAGGAGTTGATTAGTCTACCATATTGAAAGCTTCTGTCTATTTGATCTCTGTGTTTGTAATCCTGTCGACCATTTTTTTTAAATGTATTGTGTCGTGGAGCTGCATCCTCCACTTTCTGGAGGATCAAGTTTTGAAATCAGTGTAATTAGAGTATGATAGCTAAAGAGATGGAGAAAACACCTGTCTCTGGATGACATCTTCAAACTAAGGGCAACCGTGGTATGGCATCCCTGACAGGGAGACGTGTCCATCATGTATGATGATGTATACAGGTCAGATAGATAGCTACATTTTCAGATATTACATGTATCTAAATTTTGATAGAAAGTGGTTTCATTTCAAGCTAAAGTGTACTGTTAGCTAGCTAGCTACGATTAGCTGGCTGGCTCCCTAGCTGACGTGTGTGATCTTAAACGTTGTTTACCTAGCTAGGTTCATTGTGTACCAAGCTAGCTTGTTATATGTCTTATGTCTTAAGCTTAAGCTAAAGTGTACTGTTAGCTAGCTAGCTAACTTTAGCTGACTGTCTCCCTAGCGGACGCTATTATTTGTTTTCCAGAGCTGTTTGCTTTTCTATTTAGAGCCTAATGTTAGGCATTGTTGGCACTTTGTTCATTGTTGTTTAACTAGTTAACATTAGGTGGCTGGCTCGTTAGCTAACGTTATGTGATGTGTGTACAACACCCGTTGAATATGGCCTGCGTCAGTAAACGTCTGCAAAAAACCTTATACTCACAAACACACTCTCTCAGCCAACGCTGCTGTCCCATGTTATCGAGACACTAAAGCACAGGACACTTCCCATTACACACTGTGTATTTACACACTGGATCCCATCATAATATTTCTACTACTGTAAATGTGATTTTAGTTACACTGTTCATAGGGGCGGCAGCGTAGCCTAGTGGTTAGAGCGTTGGACTAGTAACCGAGTTCAAACCCCCGAGCTGACAAGGTACAAATCTGTCGTTCTGCCCCTGAACAGGCAGTTAACCCACTGTTCCCAGGCCGTCATTGAAAATAAGAATATGTTCTTAACTGACTTGCCTGGTTAAATAAAGGTAAAATTAAACAATTAAAATTAAATACACATGGCATATTTATTTATATACTGGATTCTTAACATAGCTTACTCTAGTGTATCTACTGCTGTACATATTATTCTTAGTTTATCTTGTATAAATTCCCAGTGATTGCATTTTGATACTGCTACAGTGCTATTTGGGTTGTTAATTGGATTCGTCCTGCCTTTTTGTATTTATTTTTCTTGACATTTTAATTGTTTGACATTTTACTGCATTGTTAGGAGCTAGCATTTCATTGCACCGCTTCATTGCACCGCTATAACACCTGCTAAACCAATAAACTTTGATTTGATTTGTTAAAGCAAAAGAAAATCCCATGACTGAACCTCATCTCAGATGGATTGTCTGGGGCCAAGTTAAACCCCTCTTTCATGTAAAAACAAAAGTCATGACCATCATGCTTTTAGGGAAAGAGGATAATTTTGTACATGTAGTAAACTGTAAGTAATTCCAGTCCCCTTGCTTAAGGGGTCCGCTGTCCTCCCCGGTATAATTAATTTATGTAGAAGGACTGAGAAACTCAGTTCTGTTGACTTTTTAGATTAACATTCTACTCCAAAATGAATTAAAAAATCTAAAATTATATTTAAAATATGAGCCCAATAACTGATGCAACATAGTGACTATGAATACATGGGCTGAAGTATGGGGTTGTCAATTTGCACTTACCCTGTTGGATACCAGAGACATGGACTGTTCTCCATGATCCCGTCCGGCATGTGGTACTGATGCATCAAGGCTCTCACAAACAGACTCCTAAACAGCTTCTATAAGACTGTTATATGGCTAACAACTACTGCTCTCCCTCTCCCACAGACTATCCACACTGACTCTATGCCCATCCACAGGTCTCTACCCACTCAGACAAAAACCTACGCTGCTGCTACAAAGAGTATTGATTAGATTTAGTACTCCATTACACTGCTGTTCAATGATTATTGATTGTCATTACAATTAGTATCAATCTATTTATCCTGCTACTGGTCACTATTACTCCTGTTTACATGTATATATTACCGTTAGTATCTATCTATTTATATAAGGTACTGACACTGACCTGTATAACCAACCACTCCAGTACATTGAATAAGGTACTGTCCTGTATAACTAACCACTCCAGTAACCCTGAACATTGAATAAGGTACTGTCCTGTATAACCAACCACTCCAGTAACCCTGCACATTGAATAAGGTAATGACACTGGGGCCTCCCGAGTAGTGCAGCGGTCTAAGGCACTGCATCTCAGTGCTAGAGGCGCCACTAAAGACCCGGGTACGTTCCCAGGCTGTATCACAACCGGCCGTGATTGTGAGTCCCATAGGGCGGTGCACAATTGGCCCAGCGTCATCCGAGTTAGGGGAGGGTTTGGACGGAGGGCTTTACTTGACTCCTTGCGCTCTAGCGACTCCTTGTGGTGGGCAGGGCGCCTGCGGCTGACCCCAGACGTCTGTTGGACGGTGTTTCCTCCACCCCATAGGTGCAGCTGGCTTCCGGGTTAAGCTGGCAGGTGTTAAGAAGCGTGGTTAGGCAGGTGCTGTTTTGGAGGACACATGACTCGACCTTCGCCTCCAGAGCCCGTTGGGGAGTTGCAGAGATGAGAAAAGATCCAAATTGGGGAGAAAAAGGTGGTAAGAATAAATAATGGGTACTGACACTCACCTGTATATACAACCACTCCATTACCCCTGGACATTGAATAAGGTACTGACACTCACCTGTATATACAACCACTCCAGTACCCCTGCACATTGAATAAGGTACTGACACTGACCTGTATATACAACCACTCCAGTACCCCTTATAGCAGAGTCTGGTAACCCAGGGAACACTCGAAAGGCGAGAGCCCAGTGGCCGAGCAGGGAAGGGTGCTCCGGGCGTACTCCACCCACACGAGTTGCTGGCTCCAGTTTGTGGGATTGGCCGAGACGAGGCACTGAAGAGTCGTTTCCAGGTCCTAAATGGCAAGCTCGACTGACCATTGGAGAACGCCTTCCAGAATCGAGACGAGAACTGAGGACCACGATTGGAGACCATGTTGGCTGGAAGTCCATGGATTCGGAAGACGTGCTGCACCATGAGCTGGGCCGTCTTCTTGGCTGAAGGTAACTTGGGGAGGGGAATAAAATGGGCAGCTTTAGAAAACCTATCCACAACTGCAAAGGATGGTGGTGTTGCCATCAGATGGAGGGAGACCAGTGACAAAGTCCAAGGATATATGGGACCATGGGTGGTGAGGAACAGGGAGTGGTTGAAGGAGGCTAGCCGAAGCATGACGCTGAGTCTTGTTCTGAGCGCAGACAGTGCAGGTGGCGATGAATGAGGAGATGTCAGAAACCATAGTGGGCCACCAAAAACATTGTCGGATGAAAGCCAGATTCCGGCCGAAGCTGGGATGACAGGTAAGCTTCGAGGAATGGGCAGGACCAGCGAGAGGGCCGTATAAGCGACGAACATCCGGTTATCTGGAACCCCCTCCTGCACCTTGCGGATCAGGCTCTTCATTCCCCAGACAAGTGTAGCAGTGAGACAAGAGGTAGGGAGGATGGTCTCTGGGTCTGATGTTGTAGCCACAGAACTATACAGGCGATAGACAGGGCATCAGGCTGAACATTCTTGGACCCAGAGGCGGTAGGTGATGGTAAAGTTAAGCCGACTGAATAACAGAGCCCAAAGAGTTGAGAAATTCAAGATTCTTATGGTCGGTCCAAACTAAGTTCTGCCCATTCAAGCCAGTGCCTCCACTCCTCCAAAGCCATCTTAAACGCAAGAAGCTTTGAACAAGACTCAGCGTCATTATAATTTTTTTATTTTACCTTTATTTAACTAGGCAAGTCAGTTAAAGAACAAATTCTTATTTTCAATGACGGCCTAGGAACAGTGAGTTAGGGCGGCAGGGTAGCCTAGTGGTTAGAGCATTGGACTTGTAACCGGAAGGTTGCAAGTTCAAACCCCAGAGCTGACAAGGTACAAATCTGTCGTTCTGCCCCTGAACAGGCAGTTAATCCACTGTTCCTAGGCCATCATTGAAAATAAGAATTTGTTCTTAACTGACTTGCCTAGTTAAATAAAGGTAAAATAAAAAGCTCCTGATTACCAATGTCATAGTTCCTCTCAGTGGAATTCAGGCGATAAGAAAGGAAAGAGCAGGGATGCAACTTTTGGTCCTGGGTCAAACGATGCTGCAGAACGGCCCCCACTCCAACGTCTAAGGCGGCAAATTTCACCACGAACTGATGGGACGGGTCCAGATGGATGAGGATGGGGACTGTGGTGAAACGATGCTTAAGGTCCAAGAACGCCCTGTCGGCAGTTGGGGAACAAGTGAATGGCACCTTAGGAGAAGTGAGTGCAGAGAGGGGAGAAGCCAGTGTGCTGTAGCCCCGGACGAAGCGGTGGTAGAAATGAGCGAATCCCAGAAAACGTTGCAGAGGCACTCTAGGGTTGGGGCCAATCCACCACCGCGCACACCTTGTCAGAATCCATCTGAACGTTCCCTTCAGCAATGACGTATCCCAGAAAAGAGATAGTGGAGCGATGGAATTCACACTTCTCACTTCTTCACAAACAACTGGTTCTCCAAGAGGCGCATGGAGGACATGCTCTTGAGCAGAATGGGAGAAAACAAGGATGTCGACAAGGTAGACAAAACACAAACCGATTCAGCATGTCACGGAGCACATTGTTGACCAGGGCCTGGAACACTGCGGGGGCGTTGGTGAGTCCAAACGGCATGGCCAGGTATTCGTGGTGTCCATTAGCCGTGTTGAAGGCTGTCTTCCACTCGTCCCCTTCCCGTATCCGAACTAGGTGGTAGGCGTTCCGCAGGTCCAACTTAGAAAAGATAGCCCTCTGGTAGTCGATGCATGAACTCAGGGTCTTGTCCTTCTTTTCCACAAAGAAGAAAACTGCGCTGGCAGGGGAGACAGTGTACTCATCCATGGCCTTGGTCTCAGGGCCAGACAGGGAATATAGCCGCCCACGAGGCAGTATGGTGCCCGGGAGGAGGTCTCCCGGGAGGAGCTAGCTACGATCAAACAAATCAAACCGTTGTATTGTAATGAAATGAAAATGAGATACTCCCTGACCGGTGATTGAATTCGAATCAGTAGCCGTGTGGTGACGTTGGCTAGCTGTTAGCTGTTAGCTGTTGGCTAGCTAGCAGAGTCTCCTACGTTAAGGACGACAAATAGCTGGCTAGCGAACCTCAGTGAATTAAGATAATCACTCCAAGGCTACACACACTAAACTACACAATTATCTTGGAAACAAAGACAGCTATGTAGCTAGCTAACACTAAACTAATCAAGTCGTACAGTTGAGTGAATAGCACTACAGTGATGCTAATCTGTGTGCGTTAGCTAGCGTTGCTAGCTCCTGGGCGAATAGCAGTGAAGGCTACGTTAGGGCGACGAAATACGATAATTATGCAATTATCTCTGATACAAGGACGGCTATGTAGCTAGCTAAGAAGAATTGCTAAGATTAGACAAATCAACCGTTGTACTATAATGAAATGTGATGAAAAAGTTATACAACCTGAAGTGCGAATGCGACCGCTCGCTCCAACCCGGAACGCTTGCCAGTTGGTCAGCGCATGCTCGGAGTACCATGTCCTGGTAAGCCGTCTGGCCCTGCGGCCGTGTGAATGTTGACCTGTTTAAAGGTCTTACTCACATCGGCTGCGGTGAGCGTGACCGCACAGTCTTCCGGAACAGCTGGTCATCATGCATGTTTCAGTGTTATGTCCCTCGAAGTGAGCATGGAAGTTGTTTAGCTTGTCTGGTAACCTCGTGCCACTGGGAAGCTATCGGCTGTGTCTCCGTTTGTAGTCTAATCATTTGTAAGCCCTGCCACATCTAACGAGCATCAAAGCCGGTATAGTACGATTCGATCTTAGTCCTGTATTGATGCTTTGCCTGTTTGATGTTTCGTCGGAGGGCATATTTCAGGATTAGTGTCCCCCTCATTGAAAGGTACAGCTCTAGCCTTTAGCTCAGTGCGGATGTTGCCTGTAATCCATGGCCTCTGGTTGGGATATGTACCTATGGTCACTGTGGGGACAGCGTCATCGATGTACTTATTGATGAGTTTTTTTCCTCTGGTTGCACATTTAATGTTCTGAAAGAAATTTGGTGAAACAGATTTAAGTCTCTGGCTACTAGGAGCCCCGCCTCTGCATGAGCGTTTTCTTGTTTGCTTATGGCGGAATACCCCTCATTCAATTTTGTCTTAGTGCCAGCCTCTGTCTGTGAAGGTTTGTAAACAGCTACGAAAAATACAGATGAAAACTCTCTAGGTAGACTGTGTGGTCTACATCTTATCATGAAATACTTTACATCAGGTGAGCAATAGCTCAAAACGTCCTTAGCTATCATGCACCAGCTGTACATAGTCCATTTCCCCTTGTCTTACCAGACGCCTGTAATGAGTGCATACTGGCGGCAGAGAAGTCAGGTGTGTGAAAAGACAAGACAAAATAAATGGAAAATAAAAGGTGGATCGGCGATGGCTAGAAGTCTGACGATGCTGAACGCCGAATGCCGCCCGAATAAGTAGAGGGACCGACTTCGGCAGAAGTCGTGACAGTACCCTCCCTTGCCGCGCGGCTCCAGCAGCCAGCCGAGACCGGCCTCGGGGACGACCCGGAGGGCGAGGCGCAGGGCGATCCAGATGAAGACGGTGGAACTCCTGCAGCATTGAAGGTTCCAACACGTCCTCGACCGGAACCCAGCATCTTTCCTCCAGACCGTACCCCTCCCACTCCATGAGATACTGAAGGCCCCTCGCCCGATGCCTTGAATCCAGTATGGAGCGAACGGAGGAGGAGGAAACATAAACCCTCACGTCCTTAGCCAAGGTAGGCCACCAGTACCTCCCGCTCAAACAGTGCACCGTCCGACCGATTCTAGGATGACCAGAGGAGGGTGACGTGTGGGAAAAATAGATCAACCGGTCACGAACAGCAGACGGGACGTACAGGCACCCAGTGGGACACTGGACGGGAGCGGGCTCTGCACGTAATGCCTGCTCAATGTCCGTGTCCAGCTCCCACACTACAGGCGCCACCAGGCAGGAGGCGGGGAGTATGGGGGTGGGATCCACGGGCCGCTCCTCTGTGTCATACAGCCGGGACAATGCGTCTGCCTTAACATTCTGGGAGCCTGGTCTGTAGGAAAGGGTGAACACAAAACGGGTGAAAAACATGGCCCACCTTGCCTGGCGAGGGTTCAGTCTCCTCGCTTCCCAGATGTACTCCAGATTGCGGCGGTCAGTCCAGATGAGAAAAGGGTTTTTAGCCCCCTCAAGCCAATGTTTCCACACCTTCAAGGCCTTGACGACAGCCAACAGCTCCCGGTCCCCCACATCATAGTTTCGCTCCACCGGGCTGAACTTCATTGAGAAGAAGGCACAGGGGCGGAGCTTCGGAGGCAAACCCGAGAGCTGAGAGAGCACAGCTCCTATCCCAGCCTCGGACGCGTCCACCTCCACTTTGAATGCCAAAGAGGGATCCAGATGGGCCAGCACGGGAGCCGAGTAAACAGAGCCCTCAGGTGACTAGAAGCCCTGTCCGCCTCAGCTGACCACTGCAAACGCACTGGGCCCCCCCACAGCAGTGAGGTAATGGGAGCCGCTACCTGACCAAAACCCCAGATAAACCTTTGGTAGTACTTGGCAAAGCCTAAGAATCGCTGCACCTCCTTTACCGTGGTGGGAGTCGGCCAGTTACGCACAGCTGAAATGCAGTCACTCTTCATCTCCACCCCCTCGTCTCCCTCCCGGATATGCACCAGGTTGTAAGCTCTCCTGAGATCTACTTTGATGAAGAAGTGCGCCCCGTTGACTCAATCCCTGTGGCTATTAGCGATAGCGGGTAACTATACCTCACAGTGATCTGGTTCAGACCCCGATAGTCAATACATGGGCGTAGACCTCTCTCCTTCTACTTCACAAAAAATAAACTTGTGAAGAAGTGAAGGGTGAAGTGGAGGACCGAATGTACCCCTGAAGAAGGGATTCGGAGACATATGTTTCCATAGCCTCCATCTCCGCCTGTGAGAGGGGATACACGTGACTCCTGGGAAGTGCAGCGTCTACCAGGAGATTTATCTCACAATTGCCCCGTCGATGGGGTGGCCTTCTTTTTGGAGAAGGAGAGAGCCAAATCGGCATATTCAGGGGGAATGCGCATGGTGGAGACCTGGTCTGGATTTTCCACTGTAGTAGCACCAACGGAAACTCCTAAACACCTCCCCGAGCACTAACCCTTGTTGCCAAGAAACAGTGGGGTCATGACACACTAACCAGGGTAGGCCTGGCACCACGGGAAACACAGGACAGTCAATAAGGAAGAGACTAATTCTCTCCCTGTGAGACCCCTGTGTCACCATGCCCAGAGGAGAGGTGACCTCCCTAATCAACCCTGACCCTAATGGTCGACTATCTAAGGCGTGAACGGGGAAGGGCACAGCCATGGGAACAATAGGGATCCCTAAACTATGGGCGAACGATTTATCTATAAAATTCCAAGCCGCGCCTGAATCGACGAGCGCCTTATGCTGGGAACGTGAGGAAAACTCAGGGAAAGTGACATACACAAACATATGTGCAACAGAGGGCTGTGGGTGAGAAAGGTACCGGCTCACCTGGGGTTGCGCCAGAGCGCCCTACCTGCTGCCTCGATACCCAGAGGAACCAACCCGGCACCGACCCGGCAGTGTGCCCTTTGCGGCCACAGATGGTGCACGAGCTGGAGCCCCATCCGGTCTCCCTGCGCACCGCCCCTCCCAGCTCCATAGGTATCGGAGAAGGGGTACGGGGTGGAACCAACAGACCCCGTTCTGAAAGTCTGCTGGTAGCCAGCAGGTTATCCAGCCGGATGGAAAGGTCCACCAGCTGAGTGAACGTGAGGGTGGTGGCTCTGCAGGCCAACTCCCAACGGACGTCCTCGCACAGACTGCAGCGATAATGGTTGATCAGGGCCCTGTCATTCCATCCCGCACCGGCAGCCAGGGTCCCAAACTCCAGGGCGACCTCCTGGGCGCTCCTCGTCCCCTGCCTCAGATGGAAGAGGCACTCACTCGACGCTCTACCTGAGGGAGCCAGATGGACGGTTGCCAGGTGTAAGTCCAGTTGTAATAGGAACCCGTGGCAGTTCGCAGCCGTCCCATCATATTCCTGGGGAAGGGAGAGACGAATCCCACTGGGACCAGGAGAAGGAGGGACGTGTAGTGGAGACCTCGGTTGGGCTGGTGGAGGCGCTAGTAGAACTCCCTGTCTCTCTCAGCGGTCCATTGTCTGGACAACACGGTCCATGGCGATGCCAAGATTGTGGAGCACTGCTGCGTGCTCCTGGACACGCTCCATATATATACATATTTATATATATATACCTGGGGTACCTGCTCCTGCTGACTCCATAAGTTTGGTCCGGAATTCTGTAATGAGTGCTTACTGGCTGCAGAGAGGTCAGGCACAGGAGAGCAAAGACTGTTACAACGGTGCAGTTTAACAATAAATATATACAATGGGATAAAACCCTTCGTACACCAGACATAACTTGCACAAACTGGGCCTGTTTCCGAGAAAGCAGTATATCGTTCGCATCAGGCTCATTAAAGGAAAAAAAAGGATTCTGCCAGTCCTTGGTGAGTAATCTCAGTCCTGGTGTCCAGAAGTTATTTTCGGTCATAAGAGATGGTAGCAGCAACATTATGTACAAGATAATTAAAAAAATAACTTACAAAAAACACAAATAAACAAACAAAAAAAACACAATTGGTTGGGGGCACGTAAAATGTCTGCCTTCTTCTCCGGCGCCATTTTTATCAAAATGTAGGCCTGTTATATTAGACTAATATAATGTAGGATAATTAACATTATCATCTTGACATAGACTTATTCGAGGAAAGGTTCATTCAGATAGTAGAGAAATGCCAGTGCCTGTTGCGCACCACAAAATCACCCACATGGAAATCTGAGTGGAGGCAGTCAGCATTTTGAAACTATTTAACCGTGAACTTAATTGTGTAAAAGATGTGGCGGCACCTTGTTTTAAAAAAGCCCAAATCCGACCACAGAAATTAGAGTTAGAATTATATAAGCACTTCCTCATATGCCATTGAAACCAGCATTTACTTTATCTCATGTTCTATTGGTTTTCAAATCAACTTTCTGTCAATGTCCTGTAGCCAAAGGCACAATCATAGTCATATCGGCAATCCATGCTAATTATTGCATCATTAGATCTCCCCTCCTTCAATTTTTTCAAACTGGTATTTTCATCAACCCGCTTGTATGTATGTTTCACTTTTGAGAATGATGTTTTCTGATAAATCGCATTCACACGTAGCCTACTTTCGTGTGTGCATTGCTGCACTTATTATTTGAAGAAATAATAGTTTATTGTCATTTTAAGCTAAATGTTTTGATCGGTTGCACCCGGCTGATTGCGTTTTAAATCGTGACTGCCCCTAAAAACCAACTAATCCCTGAAAATGGACTATGTGGCATCGATATCAATCAGAAAAATGTTGTTCTAGTCGCAAATTGACTTCAAAGTGTAAATAGGATAATTTTGGTCATGAAGTCAGTCTCGTCAAAAGCTGAGTTTTGAATCACAGTGCGTCACAACTAGCAAATGATGGTTGGGTTTGGATTACAATTATATCAACAAATCCCTGTTGACAAGCTCCTTCTGCGAATTACCTCGCCGCCCACTTCACTTCCCTTCATTGAGAGGGTTTGTTTATCTGTCCCGGGTTACCCTGGTGGAAGGAATTTGAACCGAGTGAAGCCTCCCAGGCATGATAAAGTCGACTCAAAACAAAAGTGACGTATTTAAGCACGTGGAGTGATGAGTAGGACTGTGTTTTCACATGGAAAAGCGATAAAAACGCTTAATCTTAATTCCCAATGAAAACTAGTTTGAATTCAAACATTTATTTTATGGAAAAGAGATGTGTTTTCCTGCACCATGCTGCCTTGTTGAGAACATAAAATCAAATCAAATCAAATCCAATTTTATTTGTCATATACACATGGTTAGCAGATGTTAATTGCGAGTGTAGTGAAATGCTTGTGCTTCTAGTTCCGACAATGCAGTAATAACCAACAAGTAATCTAACTAAAAATTCCAAAACTACTGTCTTATACACAGTGTAAGGGGATAAAGAATATGTACATAAGGATATATGAATGAGTGATGGTACAGAGCAGCGTGGTGGTTACTCATGTTCTTTAATGAAGAATCTAGCGATACATGAAATAACTAAATAAATACAAAACAACAAACGGAACGTCAAAACCTATTACAGCCTATCTGGTGAACACTAACACGGAGACAGGAACAATCACCCACGAAATACACAGTGAAACACCGGCTACCTAAATACGGTTCCCAATCAGAGACAACGAGAATCACCTGACTCTGATTGAGAACCGCCTCAGGCAGCCAAACCTATGCTACACCCCTACTCAGCCGCAATCCCAATGCCTACAAAACCCCAATACGAAACACAACAAAATAAACCCATGTCACACCCTGGCCTGACCAAATATATAATGAAAACACAAAACACTATGACCAAGGCGTGACAATGGATTTGTATCCCCTCAAAAACAACCTCTCCAAAATCAAGAAATCTGTGCAGTGACGGAGAACTTTAACCCCTGAGTCTATAACAGTGAGAGAGCGAGTGTGACAAGTGGCTCCGTTGGTAGTGCTTGCAATACCAGGGTTGTGGGTTCAATTCCCACAGGGGACCAGAAAGTAAATGTAGGCAACACGAACGTCCATTTGGCCAGTTTAACAACATGTAAATAGCAGAAGCACAACACTGCTACTAATCAACAGAGGAGCAGAAAGAGTGGGAGGGAAGAGAGACAACAGGGAGACAAAAACATTTCTGAACTGAATTAATCCTCCAGAGTGTGATGTCACATCTGCAGCCATCCACACACAGCTGATGGATAGATGAGCAGACAGGTAAAGACCAGGGAGGGAAAGGTTTGATGCTGCAGATGTGTGCGCACACTGTGTGTGAATGTGTGTATTCTTTAGGGGATTTAAGTCCATTCAACCTCTCAGAGCTGATCTGTAAATATCACTCTTCCTCCTTTGCAATTCCCACATTCAATGCCTCCCTTTACCTCTTTTCCATATCTCTCTTCCTCTCTCTCTCTTGACGGACTCTTCTCCTGCTTTAGACCAGTTGTCTCTCGTTCTTCCTCTACCTCTCTCCCTCTTTCTATAGTTTCTCTTTCTATACCTCTCTCTACCTCTTTCAACCTCTACCTCTTTCTACCTCTCCCTCATTCTCTACCTCTCTCCCTCTTTCTATAGTTTCTCTTTCTATACCTCTCTCTACCCCTCTACCTCTTTCTACCTCTTATTCCCTCTTTCCCTACCTCTCTCCCTCTTTCTATAGTTTCTCTTTCTATACCTCTCTCTACCCCTCTACCTCTTTCTACCTCTCCCTCTTTCTCTACCTCTCTCCCTCTTTCTATAGTTTCTCTTTCTATTCCTCTCTCTACCCCTCTACCTCTTTCTACCTCTTATTCCCTCTCTCCCTCTACCCCTCTTTTTCTACCTCTCCCTCTTTCTCTACCTCTCTCCCTCTCCCTCATTTTCTGTCTCTCAGTGTTCAGAAAAAGACAAAGAGAGACAGATAGACAGTAAACATGTTTTCTACCTTTTAGAGAAGTCTGATTAGATTATAGTTACAGACCAGAAACAGAGATGACAGACACACAGTGAGGTGTAACTGTTTTATGTAGACACGCTATAGGTTGCCATGGGAACTGCAGACATAATTGACTATAATAGCCAGGATGAATCTCTAACTCAGAGAGAGAAGAGGACGTATGTGTGTGCGTGTGCGATTTTGTTCCCGGTAATATCAGTCATGTTATGCTCAGCCTTAGTAAAGACTCTGCTCTATCTCACAGAGTTTAATACATCCAAACACACAGGGAATATTCATCAGAAATATAGACAATTTCAATCACATCAGTTATAGAGAGACAGATACAAAACTGTTTTAATAAAGTAATATAGAATACATCAAGTTACAGTAATATAGAATACATCAAGTTACAGTAATATAGAATAAATCAAGTTACAGTAATATAGAATAAATCAAGTTACAGTAATATAGAATACATCAAGTTACAGAAATATAGAATAAATCAAGTTACAGTAATATAGAATACATCAAGTAACAGTAACATAGAATAAATCAAGTTACAGTAACATAGAATAAATCAAGTTACAGTAATATAGAATAAATCAAGTTAAAGTAATATAGAATAAATCAAGTTACAGTAACAGAATAAATCAAGTTACAGTAATATAGAATAAATCAAGTTACAGTAACATAGAATAAATCAAGTTACTTTAATATAGAATAAATCAAGTTACTGCATTACACACACACACACAAGAGGGAGAGGAGGGGAAGAGGGAGAGAAAGGAAAATGTCAGTGGGATTCAGCAGTAGAACACTTTACCAAATACGGCAGGACTCCGCCCCTCGGTTCATAACCGATGAATCAGGACAGCTGAACGCCTGTCGGAACTCCTCATAGTTACTCATTGCCCCGACAACCCTGCGTAGCAACAGAAAAGAGTGGGGTCAGAAACGTTGAAACTAAAGGTGTGTTTGTGTGTGTATGAGTTCTTACCTGTACTTTGGGGGGCTGTGGGCTCCACTCTGAATCTGGTCCCTTGCCGCTTCAGGTCTGTAGGAGTTACAGCGCACCTAGAGAACACACACAGTGAGAGAGTAAAAAAGAGAGAGAAAGACTGTGTGTGTGTGTGTGTGTGTGTGTTCTTACGTGTGCGTAGCTGAGAAAGAACAGTTGGTTGTTGTTGAGTCCAACTCCTGGAAGTAATGGCTCCTCGATTCCTCCTCTGCTCTCTTCTATCCACCTCCTATAGGCCTACACACACACACACACACACACACACACACACACACACACACACACACACACACACACACACACACACACACACACACACACACACACACACACACACACACACACACACACACACACACACACACACACACACACACACACACACACACACACACACACACACACTTTTAAATAGGCAGTCGGAGAGAGGCGAGGTGAAAGAGAAAGAGGAAAATACAGAAAAAGAGAGAGCAATAGACAGAGAGAAAGAAAGAAGATAAAGAAGGACAGAGAGAAGAAGTTTCCTACTTTGAAAGCTTCCCTGATTCCGCCGTTGTCTGCAATGTTCTCTGCTAGGGTCCTCTTCCCCCTCACCTGATTACACAGGATAACAGATCAACACACTGTTCTGCTAGGGTCCTCTTCCCCCTCACCTGATTACACAGGATAACAGATCAACACACTGTTCTGCTAGGGTCCTCTTCCCCCTCACCTGATTACACAGGATAACAGATCAACACACTGTTCTGCTAGGGTCCTCTTCCCCCTCACCTGATTACACAGGATAACAGATCAACACACTGTTCTGCTAGGGTCCTCCTCCCCCTCACCTGATTACACAGGATAACAGATCAACACACTGTTCTGCTAGGGTCCTCTTCCCCCTCACCTGATTACACAGGATAACAGATCAACACACTGTTCTGCTAGGGTCCTCTTCCCCCTCACCTGATTACACAGGATAACAGATCAACACACTGTTCTGCTAGGGTCCTCTTCCCCCTCACCTGATTACACAGGATAACAGATCAACACACTGTTCTGCTAGGGTCCTCTTCCCCCTCACCTGATTACACAGGATAACAGATCAACACACTGTTCTGCTAGGGTCCTCTTCCCCCTCACCTGATTACACAGGATAACAGATCAACACACTGTTCTGCTAGGGTCCTCTTCCCCCTCACCCAACACACTCCACACTGACCCCTGTTCTGTTCTAACCCAACACACTCCAGCTGACCCCTGTTCTGTTCTAACCCAACACACTCCAACCGACCCGTGTTCTGTTCTAACCCAACACACTCCAACCAACCCAACACACTCCAACCGACCCCTGTTCTGTTCTAACCCAACACACTCCAACCGACCCCTGTTCTGTTCTAACCCAACACACTCCAACCGACCCGTGTTCTGTTCTAACCCAACACACTCCAACCAACCCAACACACTCCAACCGACCCCTGTTCTGTTCTAACCCAACACACTCCAACCGACCCCTGTTCTGTTCTAACCCAACACACTCCAACCAACCCCTGTTCTGTTCTAACCCAACACACTCCAACCAACCCCTGTTCTGTTCTAACCCAACACACTCCAACCAACCCCTGTTCTGTTCTAACCCAACACACTCCAACTGACCCCTGTTCTGTTCTAACCCAACACACTCCAGCCGACCCCTGTTCTGTTCTAACCCAACACACTCCAACCGACCCGTGTTCTGTTCTAACCCAACACACTCCAACTGACCCCTGTTCTGTTCTAACCCAACACACTCCAACTGACCCCTGTTCTGTTCTAACCCAACACACTCCAACCAACTCAACACACTCCAGCCGACCCGTGTTCTGTTCTAACCCAACACACTCCAGCCGACCCAACACACTCCAACTGACCCAACACACTCCAGCCGACCCGTGTTCTGTTCTAACCCAACACACTCCAACTGACTCCTGTTCTGTTCTAACCCAACACACTCCAACTGACCCCTGTTCTGTTCTAACCCAACACACTCCAACCGACCCCTGTTCTGTTCTAACCCAACACACTCCAGCCAACCCCTGTTCTGTTCTAACCCAACACACTCCAGCTGACCCCTGTTCTGTTCTAACCCAACACACTCCAGCCAACCCCTGTTCTGTTCTAACCCAACACATTCCAACTGACCCCTGTTCTGTTCTAACCCAACACACTCCAACCAACCCAACACACTCCAACCGACCCCTGTTCTGTTCTAACCCAACACACTCCAGCCAACCCCTGTTCTGTTCTAACCCAACACACTCCAGCTGACCCCTGTTCTGTTCTAACCCAACACACTCCAG
Organism: Oncorhynchus keta; assembly: GCF_023373465.1. Lineage (NCBI taxonomy): Eukaryota > Metazoa > Chordata > Actinopteri > Salmoniformes > Salmonidae > Oncorhynchus > Oncorhynchus keta. The sequence goes on along the minus strand of NW_026290753.1, from coordinate 205,587 downwards.
CCAACCCCTGTTCTGTTCTAACCCAACACACTCCAACTGACCCCTGTTCTGTTCTAACCGAACACACTCCAACTGACCCCTGTTCTGTTCTAACCCAACACACTCCAACCGACCCGTGTTCTGTTCTAACCCAACACACTCCAACTGACCCCTGTTCTGCTAGGGTCCTCTTCCCCCTCACCTAACACACTCCAGCCGACCCCTGTTCTGTTCTAACCCAACACACTCCAACTGACCCCTGTTCTGTTCTAACCCAACACACTCCAACCAACCCCTGTTCTGTTCTAACCCAACACACTCCAACCGACCCCTGTTCTGTTCTAACCCAACACACTCCAACTGACCCCTGTTCTGTTCTAACCCAACACACTCCAACCAACCCCTGTTCTGTTCTAACCCAACACACTCCAACCAACCCAACACACTCCAGCCGACCCCTGTTCTGTTCTAACCCAACACACTCCAACCGACCCCTGTTCTGTTTTAACCCAACACACTCCAACTGACCCCTGTTCTGTTCTAACCCAACACACTCCAACTGACCCCTGTTCTGTTCTAACCCAACACACTCCAACCAACCCAACACACTCCAGCCAACCCCTGTTCTGTTCTAACCCAACACACTCCAACCAACCCAACACACTCCAACCGACCCAACACACTTCAGCCGACCCCTGTTCTGTTCTAACCCAACACACTCCAACTGACCCCTGTTCTGTTCTAACCCAACACACTCCAGCCGACCCCTGTTCTGTTCTAACCCAACACACTCCAACCAACTCCTGTTCTGTTCTAACCCAACACACTCCAACCGACCCCTGTTCTGTTCTAACCCAACACACTCCAACTGACCCCTGTTCTGTTCTAACCCAACACACTCCAACCAACCCAACACACTCCAACCGACCCCTGTTCTGTTCTAACCCAACACACTCCAACTGACCCCTGTTCTGTTCTAACCCAACACACTCCAACCAACCCAACACACTCTAACCGACCCCTGTTCTGTTCTAACCCAACACACTCCAGCCGACCCCTGTTCTGTTCTAACCCAACACACTCCAACCGACCCGTGTTCTGTTCTAACCCAACACACTCCAACTGACCCCTGTTCTGTTCTAACCCAACACACTCCAACTGACCCCTGTTCTGTTCTAACCCAACACACTCCAACCAACCCAACACACTCCAACCGACCCCTGTTCTGTTCTAACCCAACACACTCCAACTGACCCCTGTTCTGTTCTAACCCAACACACTCCAACCAACCCAACACACTCTAACCGACCCCTGTTCTGTTCTAACCCAACACACTCCAACCGACCCCTGTTCTGTTCTAACCCAACACACTCCAAACGACCCGTGTTCTGTTCTAACCCAACACACTCCAACTGACCCAACACACTCCAACCGACCCGTGTTCTGTTCTAACCCAACACACTCCAACCAACCCAACACACTCCAACCGACCCCTGTTCTGTTCTAACCCAACACACTCCAACAAACCCCTGTTCTGTTCTAACCCAACACACTCCAACAAACCCCTGTTCTGTTCTAACCCAACACACTCCAACCGACCCCTGTTCTGTTCTAACCCAACACACTCCAGCCGACCCCTGTTCTGTTCTAACCCAACACACTCCAACAAACCCCTGTTCTGTTCTAACCCAACACACTCCAACCGACCCGTGTTCTGTTCTAACCCAACACACTCCAGCCGACCCAACACACTCCAACCAACCCGTGTTCTGTTCTAACCCAACACACTCCAGCCGACCCCTGTTCTGTTCTAACCCAACACACTCCAACCGACCCGTGTTCTGTTCTAACCCAACACACTCCAACTGACCCAACACACTCCAACCGACCCGTGTTCTGTTCTAAACCAACACACTCCAACCAAACCAACACACTCCAACCGACCCGTGTTCTGTTCTAACCCAACACACTCCAACCAACCCAACACACTCCAACCGATCCCTGTTCTGTTCTAACCCAACACACTCCAACCGACCCAACACACTCCAACCGACCCCTGTTCTGTTCTAACCCAACACACTCCAACTGACCCCTGTTCTGTTCTAACCCAACACACTCCAACTGACCCCTGTTCTGTTCTAACCCAACACACTCCAACCGACCCCTGTTCTGTTCTAACCCAACACACTCCAACCGACCCCTGTTCTGTTCTAACCCAACACACTCCAGCCGACCCCTGTTCTGTTCTAACCCAACACACTCCAACCGACCCCTGTTCTGTTCTAACCCAACACACTCCAGCCGACCCCTGTTCTGTTCTAACCCAACACACTCCAACTGACCCCTGTTCTGTTCTAACCCAACACACTCCAACCAACCCAACACACTCCAGCCGACCCCTGTTCTGTTCTAACCCAACACACTCCAACTGACCCCTGTTCTGTTCTAACCCAACACACTCCAACCGACCCCTGTTCTGTTCTAACCCAACACACTCCAACCGACCCGTGACGAACAGATGATGATGATGATGACAATAATATGTGTGCCTCTTACATTTAGTCCCGCCTCCTCCCAGTGATAGGTGTTGTATTGGTCGATCATACACTGGGTCTTGTCAGTGAAGGCTGTGATTGATGCGTTGCTCCACCACTGGTCCATGTTACCATCCTTATCATACTTCCTCCCTAAACAAACACACACATACACATTCTTTATAAAAGTGTGTGTGTTTGTTTGTGTGTAGTTGTAATGCACTATATGTGACTCACCATTGTTGTCAAAGCCGTGTGTTAGTTCATGTCCTACAATCACTCCTATGGCTCCATAGCTAAGAGACCTGAACACACACACCAGAAATATGTTCATCGGCTAATGCCTGGCTCTGCCAGAGTGTGTGTGTGTGAGTGTGTGTGTGTGTGTGTGTGTGTGATCTCACCGAGGATAGTCCCGCCCCCAGAAGAAAGGCTTCTGGAGCTCTCCAGCCGGGAACCCTGAGTAAAAACACAGAACAGTTTGAATCCAGTGCCAACGCAATGTGTTTGAGTGTGTGTGTGCGCGTGTGTATCTTACTGATTTGATTGGTGGAGGAGCTGTAGAACGCATTGACTGTCGTGGGATTGGTGAACCACCTAGAACACACACCGAAAGTGACATCACAACCAGGAAGTCAGCCGCCAGGGTGGTTGCCATCGGTGATGTAGTGGTAAAACAATAGGTAGGTAAACGATGACGGATATGTGCGGTGAATAAAGTAGTGTTGTACTGGCCTTTCTTTCACTAACACACTGTAGCCTTCTATCTCGCTCTGGCATTGCTGATAGCTACTATTGAGGGAGGGGTTTTACTGACTGAGATATGTGGTTGACCCACCTAGCTATCTAAAGATGAATGCACTGGCAGGAATTGGCTCGGGATAACAGCATATGCAAAATGACTCAAATGTCCTGAAAATGGAAGTAATGCTCCCAATACTTTCAATGCATTTTTCTACGATTGGTGGGTTTCTCCACCAGTGGTTTTGTCATAGCAGCTCACTCAGTGCGAGGGACAGTCCTCCGCAGCCAGTTGAGATCCGATTGGGCAATGAAACGCAGAGTCTGCATCACATTACCGAAGTAGTTGTCCTCAGAGAATACAAGCTACACACGCAAACACACACACACGCACACACACGCACGCACACACACACACACACAAATTAGTACACACACACTAATATATGGACACTAACATACATAAACACACATAGATTAATCCACACCTGTTTTATGTCTTGGTTGATGTAGGTGTCATTCAGTATGAACTCAGGATAGCCAACCTTTGCCAGGACTGTCTGAGCCTGGAGAGAGACAGAGAGACACTACACCAGCATTTTGGATTAAGACAGATGGACAGACAAGCTAGACAAACAGACAGACAGAAACCTTTTCTATAGCTTTCTTCTTGGTCGGTCCATCCATCCAGTCGTTGTCTCTCTCCAGCATGTTGATGAACGCCCAGCGAACTCCTTCAATCAGCTCCTCCATCTACGGACACGCACACTGATCAAACAAATCCACACACACACACACACACACACACACACACACACACACACACACACACACACACACACACACACACACACACACACACACACACACACACACACACACACACACACACACACACACACACACACACACACACACACACACACACACACACACACACACAGAAAAACGCACACACACACACACACACACACACACACACACACACACACACACACACACACACACACACACACACACACACACACACAGAAAAACACACACACACACACACACACACACACACACAGAAACACACACACACACACACACACACACACAGAAAAACACACACACACACACACACACACACACACAGAAAAACACACACACACACACACACAGAAAAACACGCACACACACACACAGAAAACACGCACACACACACACACACACACACACACACACACACACACACACACACACACACACACACACACACACACACACACACACACACACACACACACACACACACACCATGTGTTTCTTGTCCTCCTGGAAGTGTGTGTTGATGAAGAGTCGTCCGGTGGCGTAGACCAGAGTGTTCTCTACGTAGTTAACACACTGATCCCAACGAGGGGTCAGCGAGGTCGTTCCTGTGGTTACCTAAAAGTACACCGGTCAGTACTGATTAATGAGTGTGTGAGTGATGGTGCTGGGAAAGGATTGATCAGTGAGTGTGTGTTCTACAGACCCGTGTGAAGTCCAGATATCTGTATAAGAAGCGTCGGCTGAGAGTTGTGATCCTGGAGAACACTGTCCTCCACATGACATAGTTACTAACTGTCCTATAGAAACCATATGACATAGTTATTAACTGTCCTATAGAAACCACATGACATAGTTACTAACTGTCCTATAGAAACCATATGACATAGTTATTAACTGTCCTATAGAAACCATATGACATAGTTACTAACTGTCCAATAGAAACCATATGACATAGTTATTAAATGTCCAATAGAAACCATATGACATAGTTACTAACTGTCCTATAGAAACCATATGACATAGTTATTAACTGTCCTATAGAAACCACATGACATAGTTACTAACTGTCCTATAGAAACCATATGACATAGTTACTAACTGTCCTATAGAAACCATATGACATAGTTACTAACTGTCCTATAGAAACCATATTATATAGTTACTAACTGTCCTATAGAAACCATATGACATAGTTACTAACTGTCCTATAGAAACCATATGACATAGTTACTAACTGTCCTATAGAAACCATATGACATAGTTACTAACTGTCCTATAGAAACCATATTATATAGTTACTAACTGTCCTATAGAAACCATATGACATAGTTACTAACTGTCCTATAGAAACCATATGACATAGTTACTAACTGTCCTATAGAAACCATATGACATAGTTACTAACTGTCCTATAGAAACCATATGACATAGTTACTAACTGTCCTATAGAAACCATATGACATAGTTACTAACTGTCCTATAGAAACCATATGACATAGTTATTAACTGTCCTATAGAAA